>NW_014569724.1:262454-279954 GCF_001313835.1 Polistes canadensis
TCTTTTTGGTATTTGTATATAAAATAATATGTCATAATAAATAATTTTAGTTGCTGAGGAAGTCTCAAATAGAGACGAAACGTTCAACGGATAAATATAGTGTTCATCTTAATTAAACCCGTCCAAAAAACAACYTCMCTWAGARTAAACTTAGTAATAATATTAATAAATTTTGGATAAGAAAAAAAAATCTTGATTATATTACCATTTGTAACAAAGTTCTTATATATGTTTATTGCGTTGACAGTGTTTTTCAGAACAAGAAGGTGGAGATAAAACGTGAACTGGAGGAGTATCGCGTATTAGAAATAACTGGGAATTCACCTAGAAGAAATCACCGTTACATGCTGTCAACTCTAGAAGTGGGTGTAGTCGTACTTGGCTGCGTTGTCTTCGTTGGTGCCCTTGTAACAGCCCTCTGCGTCACCTGCGTTCGTAGGAACAAACGGTACGCGGATTACGGTTTAGCTCGATCACCGCAAAACGATTCTACACCGATCGAAGAATCTACCACGGCTATACCGAACTAATTTCTTCGTTTCTATAGATCAAACGACTATTTTTCTAATATTCATATAATTTGCTTGAAAAAAGGGAAGAAAAAAGAAACAAATATTTTATTTCTTTGTTTTTTTTTCTTTGTTTCTTTGTTGTTTTCTCATTATCTTTCTCTTTCTCGTGCACGTAGCATGCATTTTAAAAAGTAAATAATTCCAATGTTAGGTGATCATTTTTCTAATAAAATACATATTTCTGAAGCATGTATGTCAAACGTACTACTACTATCATTAATACTATTATTATTACTATGTATAAAACATAGTAAAATAATAACATAGTTAAATCAATTTAGGAAATCTTCTTCTCCATTTCTTTTTCTATATTTTTTTTTTATCATTCCTCTATTTCTTTAATATCTCATGATCATTCTTTTTTTCTCTTCGCTAATTTTGTTCCATCCCGTTCTCTCTCTGTGCGTGTATGTGTGAACTTTGAATGAATGGACTTCTCGAACTCCATTCGTTAGTCGTAGACGCCGCGAAAAGGCCATGTTCTCCAGCGGTGGTGGTGTTGGTCCACTTGGATATGCTTTGGCAGACTCGACATTGCAGAAACCAGCACTCTTCCCAACCTTCGTTGATGGGCTTCGTTACGATCCAGAACCTTTTTCTACCGATATAACAAGACGACAAAGTATCTGCGATCATGGACCAGGATGCGTGCGATTTCACACGTGAGTTTGTTCTTTTTTTTGTTTTATCAAATGTCGTATGTGATTACAATTTCAATTGAAATCAAACAAATATAATTATAACAATTAATAAAGAACTTTCGCGAAGATTTGAATCGTCGCATTATATTTCAATTTTTACTACGACGAACGATAAAGTTAATATTAGGTAAATGAATAATCAAATTGGAATAATTAAAGAAGGATATATATCGTCTAAGAGACAAATAAGAAAAAATTTTAACAGACTGAATGGTATTACTCAGTTGTTGCGGTGTTACAGGATGGGTGGTAACAGTGGGAAACGTGTCGTGAGAACGACAGGAACAACGAAAGGCCTCGAGGCATCCGCAACGTCTTTGCATTCCAGTGGCCAGGACTCGGGAATCGTGGCACGAGCCTCCTGTCACTGCAGTCACTCCTCGAGTCCTTCAAGCGGTGAGAGTAGCAAGTAAGTATACAATTGTTTATTCTGTTAGGAATCATCGACGAGATGAAGACAACAAAATATTTTGGTCATTCGATCAAAGAATTGGAGAAACAATATGATTAAAATGCATATTTGTTTTGTTTTCAGTGGTTACGAGGATTCCCTGAAATCCTTGCAACGTCGCGAACGAAGCAACGATTTGACTCGTAACAGTCACGATACTTCAAGCGTCGTTGGTAGAAGAGCTAATCAAGCGTTAACAAGAAGACGACAACGATTCAATTCATTTACTAATCTGGAATCTATGTATGCTCACGAAATGACATTGCAGAGGGATCAACGTTGTTGTACAACCGAAAAAAGACGAAAGAATGATGGACGCGGACGAGAACATCGCAGGGCTCATTCCGAGGCTGAAAACAACATAACCGAAACTGTGATTCATGAGCACCCTGGTATGGAACTTCCATTAGCCAGTTCTTTACCCAACACTTCCAATTTGCACAGTAAGTTTAATCGGTAGTTTAGTCGTCCCATCGGAAAATCTTACAACTTTATATTTTATTAGATCGAAATAATATGTTCGATCGTTTGATCGGATCAACTTGTGACATCTTTTGATCGAGGTATGGGTCGTTTAAAAAACACACACACACACATCGATATCATCGATTCGTGCATTAATAACCTACATGCTCACGTTGCTCGAGATTAAATCGGCCATGAAATTCGCAAGTGTTTTTTCCTCACTTTTGTTTACAATTATGCTTAATGCCATTGACAGGCTTTCATTTCCATTCTATTGAACGTTATACTCTTCTTGATCGTCAAGAAATGGTGCCAGTTAATTAAACGACGAATTAACATCTTTAATGCGTGCGTCATTTCAGATATCGTATCTTTAAAAAATCGCTTACGTTTCCAAATCAAACAATTTTATATTACAAGAATATTAGATTATTTTATTAAAGAAGAAGAAAAATGTGTCCTACATTTCTGCTTTAATTTATTTTTCTTTCTTGTTATTTTAATACCATAAAATAGACATTTGAAAATAATGCAAAAAGTTCAGAATCGCGAAACGAAACACGTAAAAGATCAAAAAAAGCGTTATTACAAAATTAATTTATACTTATTTATACTATGGTGTTTTTTTTTCCTCAGGTGCTACGAGAAACAGCCATATGTTGTATTAAAGTCATTTGGTCTTTCACGATGCGATTAGGCGAACCTCCGAAGAGGATGAGATGAAATAACGGTCGTTGAGAAGTACGATCACGTTCCTTGTATCTATCCTTCCTCTTTCTTTCTCTCTCTCTCTCTCTCTCTCTCTCTCTCTTTCTCTTTAGTTCGCTCAAACGCAAAGTTTGCTACTGGCACGGGTCACAATGCTAATTGGAATGGAATCTTCTCGAGTGATATGCCGTTAGGTAATGCAAATCGTATGCAACTTAAGTGAGAATATTTAAACGTGTTTGGAGTTACTAAACTTCTGTCAAACTAAGAAGGATGATGAGCCTTTAACGTCAGAAATGTGTTAATTATTATTATTACTATTATTACTGTATTTTTTTTTGTTTCTATCTATGCCTCGAGAGTGTGTTTTTTCATGTACATAAGTGCATAGACGTCGTGTCATTTTCGTTGCCAAAGTAACTCGTACGTCATGATCCGAGAGAGTCAAGTCATTAACCATTTTAGATTTTTATTGATCGTTTTGTTTCTTTTTTTTTTTTTTTCCATTTCTGTATATAAAAGTGATACGTGTTTTACTATATTTGTATCATCGGTACACGATTCTTATATCGATACTCTACAAGTGGGCTTGATCGATTTTTATTATAACACGCTGAGCGTTTACGATTACACGATTTTACTTTTTTTTTGTTATTCACTTTTTACGATAAATTTATTATCTCTCTCTCTCTCTCTCTCTCTCTCTCTCTCTCTCTCGTTGGTTTTCCTTCATAAACAAGTAATAATAACTTGTATTTTTATCGATGACGATCGCACGATATCTCTACGCTCAACGTGTTAAATAATAAGTCTATAAAATAAAGTAGGATATTTTAAGATGATTTGTTAATATTATTTATACCTGTAGATATGTATAATGTATTATTATGTAAATGTAAAATGTTATGTAAATTCGAAGCCTGTAACAATACATTTGTATATTAAATCTAGGGCGTATCTATATAGAACGTGTGTAGATATTATTATTCGAGAAAGGATTTTTTATTATAAAGCAACGAATATATCGAAGGAATTATTTTTTATTAGCCTTACGATTATATAAATATGAAATAATTAAACGACTTCTATAACGTATCGACAAATTCATTCGATTGTTCTTTTTCTTGTATTTTTTCTTTCTTTCTTTCTTTCTCACGAAACAAATCGAGAGATTCGATCAATCGAATTTATAACGTTCGTTGTTAATTACTACTACCGTTTAGCAAGGTCACCTTCGTCATAGCAATTAATCGTCGTAGCCTTGGTCGAAAGGATCGAGGAATGTCTTTCACGCGATTCAAATCACCGTGGGTGTTTTAATTAAGGCGTACTCGAATCGCGTATAAGAAAATTCTTCCTCCCGTCGTATCATCGGTCAATGCCGATCTTCCTTAACAAAGGTGCCATAATCGGCCATCTATGAATTGTTCGGGATTAATGAAATCTACGCGAAGATCTTAAAACAATAGGGATTCGTTCAGAATCGGTTAGATGTGTGTCATGCAAATGATAAACGTTTAACGAAAAGTTTGTTTAAACGATGAAGAAAAAAATCGTATAACAGTTTATTCCCCCCGCCCACTTCCATTAAATGGATACTGAATTTCTTGTCAACGAGATAAAGTAATGAAACGAAAAAAGTAAAAGAACAAAAATATATTCTAATATGCACAGAGCAAAAAAAGAAAAATGGATGAATTTTTGTTTAACCTATTAAAAAAGTTATATCTAACCTTAGACTAGCTATAAATATCGGTATAAGCAATCAAATATACGATTGAGTTGAAATAAAAGTTAGATGATAGAGGATGGCCTGGAAGTACAACTACGTAGGATTGCACTGTTGTATTATATACCACTTGCCCCTCCCCCCAGCTCAGCCCAACCCAGCCCCCATTGTCCCTGACATCTTCCTAGGATGTGTTTACGAGCTCATGTGAGTGGAACAATTACAACTCGTTTTCAAGCCATTTAAAAATGATTTATCTGGACTCTTACGAGGATGTTTCGAGACATTAGCACGCAGTGCACATAACGACCCCGTAACACCTTCCTTCCTCACCCCCTATCCCCTCCCTCTCCCTCTCTTGTTACCACCCTCATTCTAACACCTTCTTCCTTTATATACCCCTAACTTTTCACCTTATTCTTTCTTATACTTTTTTTCTTTTTCTTGTTAACAAATCGCATAATCGCTAACCACGTGACCGTATTACACATTTATGATTTATCATTACGTACGTAACATACAACACAATTAATGTTAAATATTTTATTAGAATTTTGTTTTCTACGTCTAGAATTTTATGAATGAAAGTAGAAAAAGAACAAGAAGATGATGATGATGATGATGAAGAACAGGAAGAAGAAGAAAAATAATGCAGGATAACGAGAGAAAAGTCGAAGTGTTTCTTTATTCGAATGTGCTAAAAAATAACCAGGATTTTTTCTCTCTCTCTCCGCGGGGATTAACGCTTGGGGCGATCGTAAATCACTTTTGAAGGGCGTTAGAGGACGATAGGTTTCATGCCTCCTCCCTCCGTCCTCCCTCTTAAAACCACTTATTCCAATCCTACTGGAAAAGTTTGATTTATGAAAAAAAGATCCTTTACTATCGTAACGTCTCTCGTTTTCAGGATTCGCGGATCTAATATGAGAAAAAGGATTTATTAGAGAAACAAAAGAAAAGAAAAATAAAATTAAATAAATTCATCGATTTGCAAACGATCTATCGGATAATTTAAACGAACGAACGAACGAACGTTTAATTCAAGAAAAATCGTATTCCTGTAATAGTGGAAAATGATGATTTATGGAAACTATTGAAAGGTTGAATTTAATAGGAATACTGTGAACACTATGAACCCGTGCGATTAGAAAACGAATGACTAGAGTGATGCAGTGATTTTCCTAACCGCGCATCTCCCAGGATCGATCGAGCCAGAGATAATTCAACAGTCGATGCCACCTATGCACCAAAACTCATACACCTAAACCTTATCCATCAGTCCTCCCTCCCTCACTCTCTCTCTCTCTCTCTATCTCTCTCTATCTCTCTCTTTAGAAGATATTTCGAGGAAATGACATTTTGGTTGGTTGATCGTCTCTAGAATATAATCAAATTATGTGGTAGTTAATAGGATCGAGGATGAGGATGTGCTGACGATTAAAAACTATCAACCTTGAAAATTTACTGATATATTATATAACGATGATATAAACGAGATATATAGCTAGCTCATCTGATTCTCATCTCGATTAAAAATCATAGAGCCGCGTTATTGCTAAGAAGATATTGCGATAAGGGACGGGAAGGGACGGGAAGAAACAGGGACCATGTGGAAAGTCTGATAGAAGTAATGATGAGGAAAACGGATTGAAGATGAAAGTTAGCAAGAGAGAGAGAGAGAGAGAGAGAGAGAGAGAGAGAGAGAGAGAAGAGTCTGGAAGGTGCCCGAGGGAAGAAACACGCCCTCGCTCCCGTCATGGATTAAGTAGCTAATATTTCACTGGAGTATTCGAATAACGGCTTCCTCGAAGGGACCCAGGGATCTCTTTCGTTTCAAGAAGACGACTTTTCGCAGCTTCCTTCATTCCTTTCGTAAAAGAAAGATACCAACAAGGTTGCAACAACCTTCGATTTTAGCCTTAAGCTCCTCGAATATTCCATCCTTGTTTTCTTTTCTATTACACTAACCAACAATATTTCCTTCCTCTATTTAATCAATATCTCTTATATATTTTTTCTCTTTCTCTTTCGTATTGTCTAGGATGTTATAATTAAAATATTTATATACTTTTAATTGTTCGAATTCCTTCTTTCTTTTTTTCAGGACTTTTTTTTCCTTACAAAATTCGTAATATCCATCGAATATTTCTATTTAACTTTAACTATCTATCTATCTTTTTCACTGTATAACTGCTCACGTATGTTTCAATATCCTAGAATACATTTAGAATATTCTACTAGCTTCTATATCTCCAAATTCCAGAGATGGTTCCAGAGATGGTTCTAGAGATGATTTAGTGGCTCGCAACATTCGTCAAGAATTTCTTGGATTATTAAATGGAAAAATACTTTGAGTATTTTAAAACAATGATTTCTACCCACCTCGTAAGAAGTTGAAATATTTTCATTATCGTTTTAAAAAAGCGATCTATATATATAATAAAGAAAGATTTATTAATGATTACAAAAATATTGAATGGCGAATTTAGAAGGATTTTTGAGAATATAATTGAAATATGTGTGTGTGTGTAAATGTTTTATTTATAATTAATGAAAAACTATGAATATAAATAAAATAATAGAAAGCAATGATATTTTCATCTTCCTCGTAGATACTTAAAAGAATATTGTCAATATCGTTTTATATCGAGAAAATAAAAACAAATAAATAACGAAATTATATCACGACGTATGCAATAAGATTTTTAATTTGGATTATTTTGTTGAAAAATACTGTCAAATCGCTCAACACTGCAATTTCTATAGTAATTCATTGTACCTCGATTAAAACGGGTTCCCCCTCTTTCTCCGTAAAAATCAGGCAGGAAAATGTGGAAATGTGCAAGCAAGGTAATGTTATACATTTTATTGTTACAACAATAGAAACGAAAATCGTTGAGTATCGTTATTGGTAGGTAAACAATAAACATACACCAAGCAACAAACACACATCCATCTATTCATATGTGCATGTAGAAATACGTGCATACATACGTACGATGTACACTCTCTCTTTTTGATACCCCACCCCCTCCCTCCGTCAACGAGTTTTACGAGTTTTAGTTGTACGGTTTTATCACCAGTCGACACAAACACGGGCTAGTCGTATACGTGAAATTGAAGTTCTGCATTTTTTTTGCAGAATATATATAGCTATGCAGATGTTCGTTTTTCGCTAAATGCAAACAGTTCGAGCTTACACGTAATTAGATATAACGTTGAGAGTTTCAATAAAACAAAAAAATAAATAATTTATAAACAAATAAAAGGAAGATTAACACATCGATAACGATTTTCATTATTTTTATCGTCGATCGCGATTTGAACCCCCCTCCCAGCCCCAACCCTCGAGTTAGCCGATTAGCTTTGACGGTACTTGAGAGAGAAAAACGAAAGAGGAAGAGAAAATCTTTATTTACGAGAGAAAGATTCTTGGCAATCCTATCGCTAAAGGATTTTCACCAGTCGAGTATTGGGGAAGTTAATGAATTCGATCGCGTCGGATTACGATGGAAGCTTTGTATAATAGTATAATAGTGGTAATATGTAGTAGCAATAGTTCTCGTGGTGATGCAGGCCTTCTCTTAAATCCATCTACCCATCTCGTAAAAGCCTTCGAGAATCACAAAATAAATACTTTAATCAGCAATATAATATACTATTCATTCAAAAACAACACTTTCATTAATTGAGACAATAGTTAATATATATACGTACTTTAATTCGCAAAAATTATAATTATTATTTATTATTAAATGTAATAAAAAAATATATATTATAACGTCGTATTATATTTTGTAAATATCGATTAGAATTTTTGTCTACCAATCCAATACCAAATTGTTTCAGTTAAATATTATTATATACTAATGTGATTATAATAAATTTGCAAAACTATTTATCAACAATTTACAGAAGTTTTAAATTTATCTATAAAAGATATATATTATATAATAATTTTATTGGTCCCAGTTTTAAATCAAATATTAGGCGATCAATCATAGTGTCTCGTCGAGAACTAACAGTCATATGAACAGACAAGGATAATTCGCATATTCAATAGTATGCATGTCAGTTATTAAATGCACGTGTAACGTGACACACGAGAATAGTAACGACATTTTCTCTCTTCTCATCGATTCTTCGAACACAGATGCAAGCGCACACACACACTTTCCTCATCGTGAACATAAAGTATGAAGATTTTCCTAACATCCCTTGGCCTTGATCTCTGACGACCTTAACCGTTCGAAAATACCGAGTATATATATGTATATAAAAAAAGAAAAAAAAATGTTATAGTTTCGTTGAAACGATTAAAAGGCGATTAGTTTTGGAAAAGAAAAATGCGGAGAAAGAAAGAAAACTTAATTCGAAGAAGTAGGAAGAAGGAGAACGAAAAAAGAAAAAAGAAAAAAGATGAAGATGAAGAAGAAGAAGAAGAAGAAGAAAAAGAAAAAGAAAAGTGTGGAAAGGAACATCGAATCGAAATAAAAATTACTGCGAAAACGGGAACAATTCGTTTGGAAAGTTTATAATATTTTTATCCTTATTTTCTCTTTTTTCTTTCCTTCTTTCCTTTTCTTTCTTATTTTTTGTTTCGTTTTGAGAAAGTTTAATCGCGAACAATTAATTCGCGTGATATATATATATATATTTTCGATTTGGCAAGGTTCGTGAATTTTTAAAATTCTCGTATAGAGAAAGGAAAGAAAGAGAAAATGAAAAAGGGAAGAATAAGAAGGAAAAAGATAAAAAAATACATTCGTGACGAGCTTGCATCGTTCAAATATCTCTTAAATCTTTTTTCCCCGTTTCGCAACCCTGACGAAAGTGCAATTGGATTTCATCGAATTTACTTGTTACTTTTATATTTTTCTTCCTTCCCTCTCCACCCCTCCACCTCTTTATTTTTTTTCCTTTTTTTCTTTTTCTCTTCTATTTTTTTTTCCTTTTTTTTTTTTTATCACTAACTAGTGATGATCCAATTAAACGTAACGATGTACTCTACGAAAGCAAAATGAAGAGGGACAGGTGAACGCAAACGAGGGATTTCTATCACTTTTTTTCTCTCTCTCTCTCTCTCTCTCTCTCTCTTTCTTTCTTTCTTGTTCGGGAAACTCAAATATTTCTTAATTACGTATGAGTATTAACTCATACGTAAATTATCAAATATTAAAAAACCTATACGGGATTGTAAATCAAACAATATCGTTTTGTTTGTTTGTTTGTTTCTCTCTCTCTCTCTCTCTCTCTCTCTCTCTCTCTCTCTCTCTGACGATGCGATTTAAAAATTATCTACAAAAGTACAGAGAGAGTCAAGAAAATAAAACAAAAAAGAAAGAAAAATAATTGAAAATCAAGATTAGATCAAATGAAATCTTAAAACGAAAAGACGTAGCTTTTCTATCGATGCAAACGATGATAAAGTAATGAAACGTCTAGAAATTTGTTCGAGAAAGTTGTTGACAGTTCTTAGGAGGAGGGGGTGGGGGTGGGTGTCGGTAATTTTCCACGATGAAGTTCCGTTTTTGTAAGAACGAGAGAAAGAAACGAAACGAGAAGATGTTCTTAAAGATTTATGATGAAAAATCGAAAGTTTACAGGATCGAGAATTTTACTTTCTTTCTTCGATTTTTTTTTTTTCCTTAACCCGTCACTCGAGGACTGCCTAAAGTATATCAAAAAAGAGAGAAGGGTGTCTATCCGTGACTATAATCGATATACTTTATTCCCCCAATCCGGTCAAAGCATTTTCATATTCGTTTTTTTTTTTTTCGTTACCAGAGAAACACTCGAATGTTTCCACTCATTTTTTTTCTGTTCTATCTCGAGTTAAGGAAAAAGGGGGAGTTTAGGGATAGAACGAGATAATAAAATTGACTGTCGGACGTCCTTGGAAGGGATTGTTGAGGGGATTGTAAAGGGTGTAAGAGAGGTTGACGAGAAGGAAGATACATAGATTATGTTCGTAACTTGGTGCTCGAGTGTCTAAACTCGCTTCACGGTCGAAAACTTTAGCAGGCTTTTCTCTCAACATTCTCTCTCCCTCTCAAGAGAGTCGAGAGACTCGTATAATTCATAACATTGTTATAAACGTATTGCATCGGTTATTGTAATGATTCACTAAGTTGGAAAGATTTGTCGATAATAAATATTACAATAGGGGGTAAACGTTAATATAAGTATTATAATCATCATGAAAATGAAATTAGATCAATGTTCCAATGATGTGCAGTCGAAATAATACCGGGAAGAAGACGAAGAAGAAGATTTAAATTTCACTTAATTAAAAGCATTTAATAGGAAAAAAAAAAAGAAAAAAGAATGAAGAACGGGGTAGACGACTAATTCGCAACGTTAGGACACGGAAATTCGTTTTGAAATTGAATTCAACTGAATTTTCCCCACCATTCGCAGTCACATAGTCGTCGAAACGAGCTTTTCGATTAGTGTTGCATCGATTCTCTCTCTCCCTTTGAAATAGTATCAGCCGGTTAGGTTGATCGCGAGCGTGCGCGAACGAGCGGGGTTTTCGAAACGCTATAGCCTTGTTACTTTTATACTTTATTCGTCGATCGATCGATCGGTGACACGTTTCTCCAGTGACCTTCGCTACACATCTTGTTCCATAATCGCTAGGCCATCACCAACTGCTAGATAATCGTCCGTGAAAAGGAACGAAACGCGAGAGATTAATCGAATCATCCATTTGTCTATCCTATCAAGAAGCAACCAACCCCCGAACTCACGTTTCGTTTTCCGAAGAAAAAGGGGAAGAAGAAGAAGATGATGATGATGATAACCTGTGGATATTATTATGGACTCCAATGATAATCCTTTCGTTAGACCCTTTTTTTTTTTTTTATTAAACCCCTCCTCGAATTATCCAATTTATCGTTTTATTTCTTTTTCTTTTTCTTTTCTTTCATTCTTAATCGTTTATCCGTGTGTGCAATTATAATTTAACACACATACACAAATAGATACATACTTATATAAACTTATCTAATTGTCCGTCCTCGATTTGACGATAGTCCAATGCATACCATTAACCCTAACTTTGTATTTATAGATTTCTAACGAACGGAACACTGGTCTCAGATCTAAAAGAAAAACTTGTGTTCACTCGGTCATGGTGTAGATTAACTAAACGTGAAACATAGACACGGGTAAATAGAGTACCATTACATCTAAAGCACCGTAATCTATAGCACCGTTCAACCATCCAACAAACGAAGAGGAAGTGTAGCTACGAAATGGAGTACAAGCTGAAAATAAAAATAGACAAACTGCGATGTGGGGAGGAGAAGTAGTAGGTATACTATAGAAAAGGTAAATTATTACCCGGGGAAGAAAAAAGAAAAAAATCAATCCCCAAAGTTAAATAAAACATCGACATTACTTACATTAGCCGTAATTTATTTTATTTTTTTTTTCTTTTTTTTTTTAACGATAAACAATAAGTGCAATTAAAATCAGGAAGACGATTTAGAAACGATTCGATCGATTTATTAAAAATCCCCCCCGCCTCCCCACCCCTAAAAATATCACTCGATTCGTCATAGAAACTCGTTGAAATTTCGAACGATCGAAATATCTTTAATAAAAGTAAAGTAAAAACGTTAACGTCTCCAATGTTATAGAAGAAAGTAAGAATCAAGAAAAATAGGAATCATTTGTCTCTATATAAAGAACGAACGGAAAGAGAAAAAGAGAGAAAGAGACACAAGAAAATGCATTTCTTTGAAATCCATTCTATAAACGCGCCGTTTAAAGTCTCCAATTGATAGGAAATTCAAGGAAATTTATATTGAAACGGTGGTGATGATCATGAACAGTAGTTGTGAGTAATAGCAGTAGCAGTAGTAGTAGTAGTAGGTTTACAAAAAAAAATGGGAAGGTAGAAAGACAAAATGGAATTTGCTATTTGAAAAAAAGAGTGTGGGAAGGCTAGTGGAAGGGGAAAGAAGAGAAGGGGAACGTGGATTCTCCCTCTGCCTTCTTCACTTAACTCTACAGATCTATAAATATAATACATAGATATTACACACACACACACACACACACACACACACACACACACACACACTTGCAAGCAAACATAGAAAGACACGTATTTAAAACATATAAGTAATAGACGAAATGGTTGAAATATGTGTGGGAATGCGTGGGAATGTGTGTTCGAAATGTTTCTTCAGTTGGTGGTACGGTTAGGCCAACGACTACTATGATGCGTCGAGAGAGGAGAGTAGCAGATCGCATGCGGCTTGCATGTGCCGCCTCTTGAAACAACGCTTGCGCACTGTTGGAAGTTTCGGCAGGCAGACAGGTCGCAGCTACGGGTGCATCTCGCGGCAGTTCGCGGTCGCCTTTTAAAGAAAGCTCATTAGTTGCTCGGCACCAAGCCCGGCACCAAACCCGGCACCGCGACAGATTTTCCCTAATTTTCATTCGTTACATTCGCTCGTTCTCTTCAATCCTACAACAACAACAAGAAGAAGAAAGAAAAGAAAAACTCAAAAGAGAAAATATCATTTCAACGATTGGATCCGCAACAATCCCCCACCCCCGCCCCTCTTCTATTCGTGCATCATAATAATAATATTTATTTCGATACTTTTATAAACATATTATAGTTGGTTAATAATAATATTTCATTTATTTTACCTCTATCTCATTATATCAAACGTTAATTACATCTTCCTTCTTTTTTTTTCTCAATTCTTTTTGTTTTTATCTTCTTCTTCTTCTTCTTCTTCTTCTAAATCCATTTTTAATAGGGAGAAGAAAAGTTTGAATCAAACGTTCCGATCGTCCCGTTAAAACGTACATACCTGTTTAATAGTCAAAGATAAATAAGAATACAAAATAGATATTTCGCGCGCGAATTTATCTCGGATGGATTGGCATAATCTTCGTGCACGTGCGAGTTAGCTCGCGAAGAAGGGGAGTCGTCAAACTCGCGTTGTACGAGTAGGAAACGTACAACGAATCGAATGTCACGGACTAGGTCGAATGATCAAGTGGTCGGATATTTAATAGCTATCATCGGTTTATTCGGAATGATAGAAATTCGCGTAGGCGCGTGATTTTGATAATCATCGAGAGTGAAGTTTAAGGATTTATTATCCAAAAAGAAGATAAACAAAATTGTCTTTCGGATTCTTTGTTATTTATTTTTTCTTTTTCTCTCGTGAGGAAAGAAAAAAAGAAATCCAGGCTAACTGATTATTACGAAATTGGTCGAAAGGGAAAAGAAAAAGAAAAAGAAAAAGAAAAATATAGAGTGGGTGGTGGGTGGAGGAGAAGTTGTAAAGTTCTCTCTCTCTATCGTAGTAAAAAGAGTAGAACGTGGTTTCGAGTAGGTTGTGTGGGCGACGAGGTGAAACGAGGTCGTCGACACACGAACGTCGTCGATGAGGAAGAAGAAGAACTGAAGAAATAACACGAGACGATAAAAAATCATTTGAGGGTAAATAAGGGCAATTTGTAGAAGATAGGAATATTCGTAATAGAAGAAGGAAAAAGTAAAAAATAAAATTAGTTAATTTTTGGCCAATGGTCGAGACACAGTTCCGACGTTCAACATTAAAGTTCCCGATGCTGCAGCCACCTTCTCCGCTGATGGAGATGGCGTCCCTGCGTTTACCGGACTCGGAGGAGTTCGACGTTGACACCCGTCGTAGGAGTAACAACGATAACATGTTACCAACTACGATAGCTACGGCATCCCCGAATACCGGTGGTAGTAGTACCTTTCAACAGATCAAAAATGATCTCGGTGATTATTTGAATTTGTTGGTCGAGGCTATTACCGCTAATCCTAGGGGTGCTGACCCCTCATCTATGGATGAACAAACTGGACTATTCAACGCTAGTAAAACACCTAATATTTCAACGATCGAACAATTACCTGATCGACTTTACAGGCACAGCATGGCCATGTCAGCGGTGTATTGCGTAGCCTACGTTTTAGTATTTGTCGTTGGCCTAATCGGCAACAGTTTCGTCATAGCTGTCGTTTACCGATCACCAAGGATGAGGACCGTAACAAATTTCTTTATCGTCAATCTCGCAGTAGCCGATGTCTTGGTCATCGTATTTTGCTTACCTGCCACGCTGATGAGCAATATCTTTGTCCGTAAGTACTTACAACTTTCTATATTAGTTACATAAATCTACAAATATATATATATATATATATATACAAACACATATGCACGAGGAAGAAGCAACTTCGATTTTGACCCACCTCCAACTATTCCACGCAACGATATACATCTACACATACATCTATGTGCATCGTTCTCTCTCGTCTAGCATAACTTCCCAACGTTCCTCGCCGTTCCGAAGGGTCGTTTAACTTTCCAAGGATAGAAAAAAAAAAAAAGAAAAAAAAGAACTTGGAGAAGCTACTTACATCTTCCTGCTAAGATTTATATTCTATCCCGGTACGAGAAACCAACGACAATTTATTACAAAGCGTTGGGTATTACTTGTCTCGTACAAAAGTACGAGTTTATTTCTTTATTTTTTCTTTTCTTTCCTTTTTTCCCTGCAAAGAGAATTTCGTTCAATCGTTTAAAGCATTTTCCAATAATAGGGAAAGGGAAAGGGAATGACGTTCTTTGAAGAGCACCCATTGTGCACTTTTAAACTCCATGTGGTCCATCATTTTTTCGACGATTTCGAGGGTTCTTACCATCCCTCTCTTTCTCTGACAAGTTGGGGGCGCGAGTGTAAAGGGTGCACGTAGTTTTGGAGGGGATCCCTTGGTACTTCGAAATCGATTCTTCCGCGACGCCCTGCGCCACGATATTCGCGGAACCATCAAATTTATCCTGCTCAATGTTACATTACAAATAATTGTTCCATTAATTATACGAGATTGATTGCTACGATTTCCTATCATTTTGTTCATTAATTTAATAATTAATCATGATAAACACAAGGAATCATCATTGTGTGTGTGTGTGTGTGTGTGTGTGTGTGTTAAAAAAAAGTCTTTTTAATTGATATATTTTATTGCAAAGAGTACCTAAATTGTCTTACACTAGCGGGCTTTTTCAATTAATCTATAATGTAACAGTGAAATTTTGTTGTTGGGGCTTGTCGGGAAAGCGTTAGAATAAATTCGTGATAGGGATAAGTGTCGAATCCCTGAGAGGGAAAGAAAATCCTTGAGGAATATATGCGCGTTCCCGTGTCCCATTTTTCAACCAAGGATACCGTGAAAATGATTTTTTTATTACAAACACGATATACGTATATTGTATATATATTTTTGTTTCATTTAATAGACCTCTTTCTCTTTCTCTTTTTGTATCGTATAATATACCCTTTTTCCTTGCATTATCATAATAATTATTATTATTCGTCGTTATCATTTATATTCATCATCCTTGATTTCTACGTTATTATCATCAAAATTTGACTATTATTTATGTACAATGCACATAAAGTAATATGCCCCAGTGTCGGATAAAGTAATAAAAAAATATTTAAGCGAATATGCGCGAAGACGAAAGACCGATATACAAAATATCGATTTTATTTTTTTTTTGTCCTTTAAACGATTTTTACATCAAGAAATCATTTACGATATTTTGTCTACTCTTTCGACAGACGTCATTTTTTTTTAATTATTCATATACAATTTGGTATTCTCATTATTTATATTGTTACAATACTCATTTTGCTAAGGCAAAATTTAATATAGAAAGATAGGACGTATTGTCTGTGAAGTACCAATATGAAGACTCATTTTTACGGCGGTCTTCCATTTCCTGGTGATTTTCATTTTATTACCTATCAACCACCCATCCACGTGGTTTGCCAGGTTAACTCAGGTTCGCACAGTATCACGCAGTATCATCATCCTAAACGAAGTTTTTCTTCGTTTTTCTCTAACGTTTCATACCCCATTTTTCTCGACACTTATTTCAATCTTTTCTTCAGAGAATTATTTTACTTCTCCTGTTCGATAAATTATCATCCATTCATTTTATTCATTCCATTTCGAGAATCTTTCAATCTTTTTTCTTTTTGCCAAAAACAAATAGACTCTCGATCGAATTTGAAAAAAAGGGGAAAAAAATAGAAAGAAGAAAATCGTGTTTGCCAAATCGATTTCGAAATTATTTGTACTGATCGAGCGAGTTGTTTGATTCCAGTATTTCTTTATCTTTATTTTCTGATCTTATCTTTCAAACAGATACGAAAATATATATATATATTTTTACCGATACGTTTATGCGAAAAACGTTTCGATTTATTTCTCCTCCGCCTCTACCTCCTTGAATAAAATTCCTAACTTCCCCTACCACTTCTTTTATCACACTTTCTTCACTCGAACACTCGAAAATGACTTTGAAGTTCCCTCACCCTCTCTCTCTCTCTCTCTCTTTCTCTTTTTGGTATTTCGATTATGTTCACTAAAATATTCGTGGTTTAAAGAACGATTATATAATTATTACGTTTTACTTCTGTAAAAATATTTTTAAGATTTAACTGAGCAAAGATTAATGATCGTATCAAAGTTCTTCTCATTGTTCTTTCTTATTTGTTGTCCATGGAACGTTATAAACAAGTATTTTCCGTTTGATAAAGAAAAAATAGTGGACAGAGACTTGTGTTATGGTCACGCGTCGGTAAACACGTGTTACGAGAGAGAGTCTGCATGTGCATTGTTGACAACGTTTTTACACAGGTGTGTCTCGGTATATTGAAAAAAGAAAAATATAGTTTCGTAAGAGAATATTTACGAACACTCGAGGCTAAGTTCTACCGGTTATTCATCATCTATGTCGTCCCATTCGTCAAACAATTCGACGCACGATTCTTGTCTATTATTAGCTTTTATTCATTTTTT
>NW_014569724.1:285682-287556 GCF_001313835.1 Polistes canadensis
AATAGAGACGAAACGTTCAACGGATAAATATAGTGTTCATCTTAATTAAACCCGTCCAAAAAACAACTTCCCTAAGAGTAAACTTAGTAATAATATTAATAAATTTTGGATAAGAAAAAAAAATCTTGATTATATTAACATTATTATTATTATTTCCCTTATATATTATCGTTTAATGTATTTTTAATATTTGATTGTGTGCCACGTGAAAATATTCTGAAAATATTTGACGAGATATAAAACAGAATAAAACATTATTTTCTAAATAATTAATCAATTTAAAGTAAAAAAGAGAGAGAAAAGAAAAAAAACCAAGAAGAAGAAGAAGAGGAAGAAAAAGAAAACAAATAAGAAAATTGATTGCACTTATTGGAGGATAAGATTTATGCAGTAGTATTAGTTTGCGTATAAAAAAACTTGTCAATGTAGATTACAATTAAAAGGGATTTCAAGTTAAATTGAGAGTATAATATCTTTAGTATTACACCTTATCTTTATGCCATTACTTCGGAAACTGTCATGAAGGGAAAATAATATTCCTCTTTGAAGGATACGTCGAACTGCATAAAGGATTTCCGTCTCTCTCTCTTTCTCTCTTTCTAATGCACTCCCTTTCATACTTTTCCTTTGCCGATTTTAGTTTCTCATTTTAACGTCCCTAGTGTTCGTAATACATTAAATCGGAACTTAACAAATTATCGGATAGGGTTAAAAACTTTAGCCTGCCATTATCCTTCCTTATTGTTCTTTTTCTATCTTCTAATTTCAATGATTATAATAGCTGATAGTATGCATTTGAAAAAAAAACAAAAAGAAAGGAGGGGACTTGTTTTCAGTGATCAAATTCGTTATTGATCGGGCAACGCACGTTAACGAGTTCATTTTCTTTTGCTCTGAAGTGAACAAAATAAAAATAAATAAAGATATATTGATGGATAAATAGAATTTGTCGTGTTCTCGTTTAGGTAGCTTATAATGAAAGAGAGAGAGAGAGAGAGAGAGAGAGAGAGAGAGAGAGAGATAAATGTATCCATTGCTTTTCATTTCGATCACGAGGCAAGCAATGTGGTCGTTCACCTGATCCACCGATATAATCTTCCAATATATGAGTGTATGTGTACATGTAAAGTAAATAATCGAATAGATTTCCTATTACTGGAACAATCGATAGGCGGGGTCTTCTTCAACTAGATGTAATTGTCCAAACCTATAAGAATTGAACCTATAAAACTGTATTCATCAAATCTATCTATCTACCTATCTGTCGTTGATGAATTTCTAAATTTATGTTACCTACTGAATTTTATTTAATATAGAATACATAACGATTAATCCTATTTTTCTATCAATCTACTGTAATTCGTGTAAATAAATAAAGAAAAAAAAATGATCTAGAAATATAATATAACGATCGAGAATGAAACTTACATTTGCATCGACCACTCGAATTAAACAAAAAATATTTCAAAATATTCTATCCGCGCGTGACCATCTGGCGCAAAAGTTTTCGCGATACGTTCCATCGAACCAACCCGTGTGGTGCTCGTTCAATCGTTACAGAATATTATCAATGATTCGTATATCACGATTGAAAGTTATAATTCAAGCTCAGAGAACCAGACCAACACAAATTTCTCTATTTCACCCTCATCCTATCTTTGACCCCCCATAATTCGCGAGATTCGGTGTTTTCTGATCCATTTATCACCCGATTAAACCTATGCATTGTCAGAAACATATGACGATCCTCTATGCAATCGGCAAACGTTCTGGTTGTCGAATAATTATCGTGCGCTAAATGTAAATCGTTTATGCGAAAAAATCAATCAGACGAAAGAGAGAGAGAGAGAGAGAGAGAGAGAGAGAGAGAGAGA
>NW_014569724.1:287631-290360 GCF_001313835.1 Polistes canadensis
AGAGAGAGAGAGAGAGAGAGAGAGAGAGAGAGAGAGAGAGAGAGAGAGAGAGAGAGGGAGAGAGATATCGTATTCGTATCGTTTAATATATATGTACCATCTGATAACATTACTATCTCTAAGAAAATTCACGTTCATTTTTCGAATAGAAAAAATAAAGTAACTGTACGCGTTTTATGAGAACGTAAAAAAACAGTTGTTGAAGTTATTGCCTCAGGTGTAAGTCGGATCCATCCAATGTATACACAACTGTTACTCTCTTGTTGTAATCATGAATACGAACGTGTAGTTGTCGTCTTCGTTGTTTCTTCGTTGTTTCTTCGTCATCGTCATCGTCGTACGCGAGTAATTGGAATCGCGTTTTCTTTCGTTTTTTTTTCTTTTTTTCTTTTTTTCCATCCTTCCACTCTCTCTCTCTCGCTCTTTTTTTTGTGTGTATAGACAATGCAAGTCGCTTTACGGCCACGTTCGAGGCTAAAGCTTCGCGAGAAAATACGAATGCGCTTTTGTGCAATGCCTTGTGATGTCCTACTCCCCTTCCTGTACCACCTCCTCCACCCCTTTCTATGATTCAGCTGCAATTGCACTCGGCTCGAGATTAAAACAATTTTTTTTTCTTCTCCCCATTTTTTCTTTTTCTCTTGTTCTTTTTCTTTTTACCGCGAACCGTACGACGACGATTACAATTTATTGCAATCTATTGCTTTGTGTTCAACACGATTGTTATTACTAATCCTCTCTCGTTTACTTTCAAGTATTTTACTTTGGTTTTTTATTTCCTTTTGTATAATGCAACATAACAATAAAAACTCATAACGTGAGATATCTTGGTCTAAATGATAAATAAACGGAAGATTTATCTATCCGTTTAAGTAAACGCGTTGATCGAAAAATCGGTATGCAAAAAAAATATACCTTATAGATCTGACGGTTCTTATGTTAACGTCAAAAAAATTGATTTTTAAGATATATGCGCATATTGTGATAATAAATCTGCTTTAATATCAGTATTAATTCGAAATACGTATTTATTGACTTTTTATTCTTCTTTTCTGTTACTTAAACTTTACTTTACTCTAGTCTTCTCTACTTTTTTTTTGTTTATCTTTCGGTATATGAGGTTTTCCTGCGATCTCGTCCTTGAAAATTCTTTGAGCCTTCCCCCTCATCTTCCCCCTCATCTTCCTCTCACTATCTCTCTCTTTCTCTCTCGTTAAAGTAGGGAGGAAAGACACGGGAGGGATATTTTTTAACGCAAAAGTCGAAAGTACCTCTTTTCATTTGCCGAGCGAATAGTAGTAGCAGCATGCAAATTGCGTTTCTATGCTTGAAGATTCTTTTCCTCTGCTTCGTTTCTTTCTCTCTTCCCTACCTTTCTCGGTCTCTCCCTTTAAAAATTTCAAAAGTATCACGCCCTCCTAACCTTGACACAATTCGGCCGAAAAAACATATGTAACGTGGATCGTTAAAAAATGTATGAATTCGTTGTACAAAGGCGCGAGATATATGACAGAATAAACTCGACTCGATGGGATCTTCTCGAGCGAAATGATCCGATGTGGGTCAGTGGTATTCGATGAGACGTACCTACATGTTAACAAAAAAAAAAAAGAGAGATAAAGAAAAGAAGAAGAAGAAGAAGAAGAAAGAAACGTAGTAGAAATCGTTCTAAATCTTCCTTTTGATTTGTTGGTAAATCATTTCGATCGATTAATCCCAAAACGTTTTCTAAACATATTTTTCTCCCCCCCCCCAACATTACCTCTAATATTTTTCTTTTTATTTATTGTAAAATAATAAAAACATATATATATATGATTAACGATGTCTGGCATGGACGAAAGTATAGTAAGTGGAGTTATATCATCGATAGGAATCAACCGATCAACGTTTATCTTCGGAACGTGCTCGAATCCGGTAGCGCACTTGCGTATATTTGGCTTATAGAATTTGAAGAGAGTGGCGCGCATCGGTAACTCGACCCAAGCCCCCTACCCCCTACCCCCTGCCGACGAAGATCCATACAACCTGTATTGGTGTCAAGGCAAAAGGGGGCCAATACTCTCGGCTGACCTACATCGGCCCATCACCCTCCTACCTCTTTCGAGTTCGACCCCTGACTGGGTGCACACACCCATACACATATATATATATACATACGGCAAACCATCCCTCCCTGGGCTTCCTGCAATCTACGCGATGAGTGCGCCTGCGATGCAACGGTGTTATAGCATGCTTCCTACCACCACCAAACCGAATATTATCGAGAGAACATTTTTGCCAATTGCATATAACGAGCAACTATGTAACCGGGGGTCCTACGTTTTTTCCTTCTGTTTTCACCGACAAAGAAAAAGAAATATAACAATAATAATAATAATAAGAAGAAGAAGAAGAAGAAGAAGAAACAAAAATGAAATTATAATTTCCTCATCGACATATGCACCCATCAGCCCCCACATTTGTTATATCGCATACAGTTCAAATATTTGAAAACAAATTAATAACGAATTATCTTAACGATAAACTACGAATATCTTTGCCACAAATGAATTATTTATTTTTAATGCGATATACCAATATGTTCATACTTTAGAAATGTGTTCTTGGATACACCGAAGTTCCATTATTATTGTCACAACTAATTAGAATAAAAGTTAAAACATCCTGAATCGACTGAGGAATATTAATGGTAGTTTGTATACAATGATTCATATATATATATATAT
>NW_014569724.1:290475-336031 GCF_001313835.1 Polistes canadensis
TGGTTACTTTTAACAAAAACCTATTGAAAATACAGGCCCCGGGCCCATGCTCACTTAGTTACCTCAACCAAATATATTATAATATATTAAAAAAAGAAAGAGAGAGAAAGAGAGGTCCTCCGGGGACCTGTAGGTTTTTATTAAAATAATCACGAGTGCCAATCAAAAAATCCGCACTCACTTATTTGCCAACCCACGTAAAATTTTCGCGAGAATATTCGGATCAACTGGTGGTCCTGATCGAACTGCAAAACACGTACATATTAAGCTCCGTGTATCATTCTAGATATTGATCTCTTTCTCTGAGTCCTATCATCGATTATCGAATAACAATTAAATAACAAACTGGATAAAGGTATCGAGATGATATAACTTTGTTAAATAAAAACTAAACGAAAAGAAATATTGTATCTTATGTTCAGGCAAAAGCCACATTAAACTGCATTTTCATTTTGTTTTCTTTTTTAGCGGAGCAATTTGAGACATTATTTTTCAAAATGACTTCTTTTCTTTTCCTCCCCCTGCCCCCATTAAAATTTTGTTCGACGGATAATAACTCTCAGATTAGTATAAACGTTAGTTAGCAAGTTTTGGTTGAACATAAACGATATCGTTTGTAAGTAAGGAGAAAAAATGATTGAAATTTCTATTTCGACTGTATAGTCTATTAATTTTCAATGTTTTTTTGGGGAAAGGAATTGCGTGCTATAATATAGCGAAACTATGTTCTAAAGAGGGATGGTGGTGCGTCGATAAAACGACATTCGTGGCAGGCTTGTGTTAGCGCTGCGTCTACAGGTAAAATAACTGGGTCAGCGTCCCAGTTGATGGGATCCAAGTGGTAGTATTGGTGGTGGTGGTGGTAGTGGTGGTTGTAGTTATAGCTGGTAGAGGTGGAGCGGCCGAGAACGAGTTTACCTGAAAACTACGGGTCACCACATAGCCCCTGCCGACCTATAATGCTTTCGATCGAGAAACGACATATCAAACATCCTTCTGATCATGCTACTAACCTTTGACAGAATCATGTTCAAACGAAAAGGAAACATAAAACTGGTACAATCGATTCAAATGATATCGGATCGTTTTATATTTATCCAACAAATTTGAAGAGATAGATAAAGCAAAGAAATTAATTACGTAACCAATGAGAAACAAACAGAGAGAGAGAGAGAGAGAGAGAGAGAGAGAGAGAGAGAGGGAAAGAAAGAGTTTCGTGGAAAAAAAACAAAAAGGAATATCTTGTTGAAGTTCTGCGAATGACACTTCCGAGTTGTATCCAATTCTTGGCTTAGTTTCTTTAAGAGTCTCCTCCGTGAGAAACGATAAAGTACTTGAAAGGTTTTAGCAATGGGATAGGAGAAGATGGGCTGGGGAGGGTAGAAATGGGTGGACAGGTAAGTTGATGTACGAAGGAGAGACCTGGCAGGCAGGCAGAGATATGGCCCAGTTCGGACTTGACCCGTCCAAGGTCGCACCTCGCGAAAGATAATTACGTATTTAGGTCAGACAGTCGGAAATCTGTATGGTCCGTTGCACGTATAGATCTTAAATAGATATTCTCATGTTTCTATATATTTAAACTATTAATTGCTGTCCTTTCAACACATCTTCGAACTCAAATCATTTCTAAATCGTTCCTTTTATTATCTTCTTTTTATTATAACAAGACAGGAAATTGGAAACATTAATCATTGGTAGGTAGATCTTCTTCCGTCTTACGAAGATTCTCATGAAGATATTAACATAAAGAGAGAAACTAACGATAATCTATTTTATTCTGAAACAATGATTATTATTCACAATAGTTAAACCATAATTTACTACTAGTAATAGGAATACCTATGAAATATATTGTTAAGAAGATTATTCATCATTCTCGAATGAAATAAAAAGAAAAGATAAAAGATAAACGACGAGTTCCCTTAGACGGAGACTTTTTTGCGATCTGACCACAAGATCGAAGAATAGTTATCGATGGTAGCTGCTGCTGTGAACCATATACGTCCGCGACCTTGAGATCACTAATTCGCATTACCACGATCACTTACAGGATCTGCAAACCTCTGTTCACGTTTGCTGGCTTATAGTGTTAATCGGATGGACTTGATTTTCCCAGAATCAATTCCGGCATTGCCGAGTGTAGTTGAGGTATAGGAAGAGAGAGAGAGAGAGAGAGAGAGAGAGAGAAGAAGAGACCGCAAAAGGTCTGCTGTACCAGTGACATTGCCAAACGCATTTATAGGAAAATTCGCTTTGGTGTTGGTGTTGGTGTTGCTAACTCATTGTAGTCGTCGAATGCTCGAAGCACTTGGTCAAGGACGAACGTAAATCTATCTCCTGTAACCGGTGACAATAGGAACCAACCAGTACAACATAGGCTAGAGGAAATTCTTTCGATTATCGAGAAACGACACATCGATCCTTAGGTCGGTTATTTTACCTTCATTTAAATCCATTACTATCGATGATTCTTGCCTGTTTTGCAAAGAAAAAAGAAATAGAAAAACCGAAGTTCTTCGCTGAAAGTATTTTTTCGCGTGCGAATCGTGATTTTCGTTACGACAAATGGTGGTGGTGGTCAGTCAGTCAGTCAGTCAGTCAGTCAGTCAGTCTCGACTTGGAAAAATCGAACCGAGTAACGTTTACCTAGTTCTCGTTTCTCTTAGTTATTAAATCTTCAAGCGTTTGGATTAAACTTAAGAAAGAAGAAGTAGAAAAAAAGATTATCGAGATATATTAGAAAAGGAATTTGTTTCATTTTCGAACGATTCTAAACTAAACCAAACCTTAAATCAAACCCTAAACCAATGCAAACCAACAACGGTCAGTTCGGTAAATTACAACGACGGTACGGTTAGAAGTTTCTGTTCGGTCTGGTACTTCTTTTTAATTTTTTTTTTTTTATTTTCTCTCTCCTGACAGATAAGGAAGAAGAACTCTCGATGGCAATATCGTAAGATCGATGGTATTTCCGGGCGTTGCATCCCCTTGGGATTTAATAGCTCTTTCTAAGGGAATACAGTACGAACAGCAACAGCAAATACACACACTGTCGGGTACGGCAAGTTGCAAGCTTGGTATCCTCGAAGAGGGTAGAGGCCAGTGGGACACACACCACACCTGCTGTACCGTGCCGGTATTCGGGTCATGCATCTCGGCCACTTGTACTAGGTCACTACCTCTCCCTCGTATAATCCGCTTCTCCTCCTCCACTATTTTCAACCCCCACTCGATATATCTATATAATATATGTGTGTATATATATATAAACGGATAGAAACACGGACACCTGCAAAACTCACCTCCTCCACCAACGACTCTAGGTCATATCCTCGAACTCGGGGGATGGCTACGTGAATTTACGGAATTTATATATCGCGAAGAACTTATCGTCGAATCGTTCACCAATCTGAGTCAGGGCCGAATCTAGGAAATTCTTATCTGGAATCGTTCCGACACCTCTTTCCCTACTATTTCTCTCTCCCGTTATATTTGTTTGTTCAACAAAGTTTTATTGATAATTTCGTTAATATTTCAACGACTGATTATCTTCGAGCCTACGATTTTATTAACAGGTAGCTTAATCGAATATTATTCTTCATTTTAAATTCATTACAAATGTTTCCAAATGATATTATTGTATATTAAATCGCGTTGATAAATTATTATTAAAACTTTTCGGAAAATTGCGCGTTCGTTATTATTTTTAAAGATAGTATTGAAAACTCGAGGTTTATCTCTTTTTTCTTTTATTTTCTTTTCTTTTTCCCCTCTTAACAGTGTAAATCCAAATTGAAAAGCAAGTTGAAAAGTTAGAAGATTCGTAGGTACGTTGCTTTTCGATTTAATTAAAAGCCAACAGAAAGAGTCGCGGTGGAGGAGGGGGGAGAAAAGTTTTGAGTTTCCAACTCTCTATGCGTTATATCTTTTCAAGATAAGAAAAATAGAGAGAGAGAGAGAGAGAGAGAGAGAGAATAGACTTTGCAAAGATCTTTAAGAAATTTCTCCGATACTTTTTTTTGATTTGGTCTAGGAAAATATAAATCGATTCGAAAATAGACTCATGAGAAAATATCTAGGAGAAATTTCTTTTCCATCGATTAAAACAACCATACTAGACGACGACGACGACGACGACGACGACGAGTTCGTGACACGCCCGGTCATCAAATTTTGTTTTCTTATATCAATAGCCAAAATTAACCACCAATCATTTGTCGCCCTTTCCCGATCCCACAACCCTTCACATACTCAGAAATTAATCATAATCATAAACTAAACTTACTAAATGTAATATTTTCCAACCCGATGACGTATTTTTCCTTTTTTTTATTTTTGGTTTATTTACTTAATCACCCATTTTCAATCGCTACCGATACACGACCCGCAGATAAAAGGTTGAATATCTTTGAATCAAAGTAACACGTTTTTCAAACAAAAATGACAACCGATAGATCAACAATTAAAAAATCCAATCGAAATGAGAATATTATTTCAAAAAAAGTGATTAAAAAAAAAGAAAATAACAATAGTAGAGAGAAAGGGTGAAATGCATAGGTGAATCGACAGAAACGAATATTCTCGTCCGAAAGGGATTGCAAGAATCGTGGTGCTGAAGAGAGAGAATGAGTGCTGGGTAGAAGACCTTGAAGGTGTATTCGGAACCTGGGGCAGTGCCCTCGAAGAATGACTCGACGCAGGCGCACGTAATCTAAACGTCTACCAACTGGAAGGTAGGTAAGCCGGGTTGCCCTACATCGGCTGGTCTGTTCTCTGCCACCGAACTCTCCCCCCTTCTCCTCCGCCCCTTTTCTTCAGGTTAAAAAGAGAGAGAGAGAGAGAGAATCTAGAACAGAAGCAGCAACGTTCGATTCCTTGGAGGAAGAAGACTCTTTCATTATTCATATAACATTATATATAAATATCGTTGATGCCACGAAAGATTGCAAATAGTGTTGTCTTCCATCTTGTTGCATAATTTTTTTACTCCAACTTTTTCATCATACTAATCGATACAATTTTCTTTTTCTTTCTGGCTTTTTTCTTTCTATCTCTCTATTTTCAAATCCGATACCAAAAATAACGTAGCGAATAATTCTGAAAATTTCTATTATATTACTATACTACAGTCAAATTTGTCCAATGTTATTTTTGTACGATTAATTCGAGAAGAAATTGTTTCTATATCGAGAAATCTCCTTTTTCTTTTTACATGTTCTTAGTATCCTTTAGAAATTTGTCTCTTTTACAAAGGGACAAAAAAGGTGATAGCAGATCGAATCTTTGTCGGTGACTTTGTGTAAAGTAGAATTCTTTGTACTTTCTTTTCCACGTAAGCGGAACATTTAGACTACCTAGTACAATAGTTATCTTCCGATTTCTCATATCATTTTCTATTTTTCTTGCTCGACCATATATAATATAATACTAGTATTACTACTACTACCTTCGTATTTTTCATTTCGGATGGATTTGATTTGATAAAGAGAAAGAGTTCAAGTTCAAGCGGTTGTAACCAGATAACGTATTCGTTATTTTCTATTGATGAAATTTATGAAAAAGATAGTCTGGTTGAAAGAGACAATTATGAAAAGATACTTCTTCTTCTTCTTCTTCGTCTTGTATCGTCTAGAACGATTTGTATAAAATTATTTCTAAAGAATCTTTTTTTAAAAATATGTTTACATGTTTCTTATTGAACACACAATTCTTTAAAAACGAACAAATATATTTCAACAACACGATTCGTTATAATTCTTTGTCAATTTGTCATCTTTTTTTTTCCATTAACGTCTAGATCGCGAATATATAAAAAAGATTAGAGAATACAATGTAACATGTAAAAAAAAAAATCAATTATCATATCACGTTGATGTTCGGAACCATTAAACGTATAGACACGCATAATTACGAACGTTATAAGCTTGTCTCTGCTGCTGTTAGGGAAACGTTTACGAATGAAGGTCGACACTTAGGAACATTAAGCTCCCATTCACGGTCCAACGATAATTTACCAATCGATTTCTGCTATTGGCTGTTGGCTGTTCTCTAGCCCTACCCCACCCTTTACCACCCTCTCACCCGAACTCACATCGAGTCTGTCGAATATGCAAGAAGCGCTATCGATTTCGATAATTAAATCGACTAACGACGGCAAACTTCTCAAACTACTTCCAATTATTAGTTCAATCGTTTTCGAATAAACGATAGATCTATCTCTCCCCCTTCCATCTGCCCCTTCCTCTTCTTTCCAAATTTCAACATTCATTGATTTTTTGACAAATAATTAAAAGAACAATGTACGAAATAACGGATCATTCTATTTCGTATAAATATATATAACCTGAGATTATAAGAGAGATAATCTTTTATCATTTTTTTATTTATTCTCCTACTTTTTTTCTCATTTATATTATTATTTTATTATTAATAATTATTGAGACATATCATCTGTTATACAAAATAACACAAGAGGCCTTCTGGTGCGAAACTGTTAATAAATGATAGAGAAATCCTCCCTCATTTCGGGAACTTCAATAAAATTTTTCTCGAATAAGAGGAACTAAAAAAACGAATAATAAAATTATATTTATTACCGCGAATCGTAAAATTTGATTATGTGTACTATATTTATATTATTATTATACTTGAAGGTATATTTTTGAGTCGACGATAGAGAGAACATAACGCATGCTATTAAAGATATGAAAGGAAAAAAGTTTGGAAATTGTTATCGATCTCATTTGAAATTCACGGCTCATAACTTTTTCAAGTTTCAATAACTATTCTCCTCCTCCTCCAGTTTCGATTGCTCTTCATTTCTATGTCTTCTGGAAAACACTAGAAGCTCTTCCATGCTGCTTAAAGTTCATGAATTATATATACCTATATTGAACATTCAATTTCTTCCCTTTTCCAGGATAGAAAAAATGAAAAACTATTATATATGTCCATAATGTAACGTCTATTTTCTCGATAAAATTTATTCTAATTTATTTCACTCGAAATATCTTCTAAGGTTTGCTTAACGGAACAAAACAATATTGTATATGCAAGCATAAATACAGTCGAGAAATAAGTTTCTTCGTATTTTATTGATTCGTGGTTTCAGAATCGCATGATTAAAGGGGTTTTTTTTTTCTAACTTTGTAAATCTTACAATTAATTGAATTCCAAGAATTTTGTTCCACATTCCTCATCTCTTTCATTCGCCACTTCGATTTCTACTTTTTCTTCCCTTGTTTCTTCGTCGGAAGACGTCGATGACGTTAATGAGGCACAGCTGGCACAACTCTTTTCCCCAACTACCTACACCCTTATATTTTTCTCATTTTCTCTCTCTTTCTGGTCCTACTGTCTCCTTCCTCATTCCTTCTTTCCTGTTTCGAAGCTTTTCAAAAGCAAACCCATCACCAGCTTTTCCAGTTTATTCCTCTATTACTTTTCAACGACGTTGAACACTTTAAGTAAAATAATCGCACGAACGAGTCGAGTTAAACGAGAACGTGCCCATTGTTATCTCTTTCTTTCATCCTTAGAAAATGATTTCAGAGGCATTAACATGAAAAAAATACAAGAGAGAGAGAGAGAGAGAAGAAATTACTTCTATTGTCCCAACCGAAATGTATTGTGTTGTTTTCTAATTTTTACCATCTTGCCCATCTATCTTTTATCTATATCCATTTTTTAATTCGATTAAAAGTGATACAAAAAGGATTCCCTGAAACACGATCAATATATATAAGATCTAATAAAGATCTACGCACACATGGCAACTGACAAATAGTATCAGAGAGATATATACATATATAATATATATTCGATATTTGTAATTATTCGTGGACGATTATTCGATGGAATAAATCAATTTTTTTGAATTTATGAAAGAAACTTTTGTTTGTCCTTAAAATTAAATAAAGCATCTTAAATATCCTGACACTATTTTAGAGAAAGATCTCACGAAGAATCGTTTTCAATCCTACATCAAACAATTCTTTCAAATCTTCATAATAAATCATCGATAAAATGAATAAATGCGCGTACGTGTGCTCTTCGACGCGCATTTAAAAAAAAAATACGTCGATTTATCGGTGATCGAAATAAAACGATAGATAACGAATAAAAAATTAATTACCATTTAATAATAATAATAATAATAATAATAATAATATAATAATGCTTTTTAAAGAATACTTTTCTTTTCTTTTCTTTTCTTTTTCCTTGCGTTCAATCAGACACGGTTATGTAAAATATTTTTTCAAGCGAAAATGTCACATAAGAGAAAACCAACAACAACGACAACGACAAAAGAGCAAAAAGGAAAAAAAGAAAAAATAAGACAGAAAAAAGAAAAAGAAAAAGGTGGAGGAGGAAAAACTAACGACCGAGACTGCAACACCACACCTTCACACTATAAGTTCACGCGTGATCGAACGGATGAGAGAGAGAGAGAGAGAGAGAGAGAGAGAGAGAGAGAGAGAAGGAGGAATCATAAAAGAGCTACGGATACGAGGTCACGGTTCTGCGATTGAAATCCTTCGAGGCCGGTCTCGGTGCTTCGAATCGACTACTTCCATCGTCGAGTAGTCCAAAGAGTGAACTCTTAGTGGAAAGGGTAAAAGCTAAACAGACAGACATACATACATACAGATAGACAGATAGAAAGAGAGAGACAGAGAGAGAGAGAAAACGCGTCCGTCCAAACGTTTCAATTTTCACTTCGCCGACCTGTACAATTCGCAGCTTTTTGCTTATTTGGCTCCTGTGCCAGATGAATCTTTTTTCTCTCTCTCTCTTTCTCATTTTGATACCGCTCCAACTACGGCTTTAACGTTCGACGTTTGTAAAAGCAACAAATTTGTGTCGAAAGCTCATTATAAATCGACTTAATGCGATATTAATAAGGATTCCTCTTCGTTTTTTCTTTTTCTTTTTTTTTTTCCTTTTTTTATTTCACCCAATATTTCCTCCTTCGATAAATTTTAATCCTCCTCTCTCATACCAGCCCTAGGCCTAGGTTCCAAACCTTCCCCGGCAATGCTAACAATGCCTGGGAATCAAAATGCCATCAGGCAGATTGATTTATACCGCGAAAAGGTACTCTACGCGTAGACAAAAGAGTGTACTTTAATTKAATATAAGTTTCAATAAAATCTATTCACTTTTAGTATAAAAAATATTTACCGAAACTTTTCAAAGAAATAGAAAAGATGTACAATTTTCAGCATTGCAATCTCTGATATTTCTTTGAAATGGTTGCGTAGCGCTTTGTGTGTCTGTCCCGAGGATGTATTCTTTTCAATGTTGTTTTAATAGTAATTGTAGTTATAGAATATCAAAATATTATGTTCTATGCCTAGGAAAAACTCTCCAAAAAGGCTTATTTCTGACTTCGTCTGAAGACTCTTCACATTCATAGTAATGCCGAGGATTTACTAGTAATGCCTGATTCCCGGGGCTTTGACGGTAACATATATACAATTAGTAATAGAAAAATTTGAAAAAATAAAAAAGAAAATTATACGTTTCACATTATGTGAGGAATGAATTATTATCTTTGGGTATGAAACAAAACGAAAAAAAAAAGAAACAATAAAAAAAGAATAGAAAAAAAATTAAATTTAAAACAAGTTTGTTCGTAATCCAAATCATTTCTATGCATTGTGAATAGAATTTACTCGTAGGAAGGATAGGGGGTGGAAAAGATGGGTGGGGGGTGGGCGGGGGAAGAGGGAGACATATAAGCGAGTTCAATATGTGTAAGTGTGTTTGAACACACGCCGTCGGGGGACCTTGTCCAATCGAGCGTAGAAAACAGTGAAAGTATAGAATATGCAGAAAGAGAAAACGTGTACGCACACGTATAATATTATAGATACTCTCTCGTTATTTAAGATATGTATGTACGTGTAGGTTGGCAATTGGAAAAATGTTTGCATTAGATATAAAACGTGACTCGGTTAAAACTCGCTCGCCAGTACCGAACGAACGGTCAGCTCGTAGGTTGAATAACACACGTCTCTTTCTCACTCTCTTTCATACCTGTCACATTATCTATCCTTTTCTATTCGCATATACACGTTTGCAGATATCGAGATAAAATTCGGAATTTGCCGTTTATATTAACCGATCTATAAACCAGGCCCCTTATCCTATTGACGTGAGAATTCTTCTTAGTTTTATTTATTTTTTTAAATTTATTTATTGAAGTATATTCCATAGAAAATTACCTACCGTATATTATCTCTTATCCTATCTTCTTAATAATTTCTTCGATAGGAAAGGAAGGAAAGGAAGGAAAGGAGGGGAATTAGATGAATAGATTATATTATAAAATTGTGTTATTTATACTTCGTAACAAACCAAAAATGGATTATATGAAAGATAATATAAGTTTATTAAAAAGAGGTTTGGAATGTTTTAAGAGGATACTTGTTTTGTTTTCTTTCCATAATAATATATCAAACGTTTTATACAATCGATTCACACAACTAGACTTAATTATAACTGGTTACGAAATACGTGCATAATTACCACCTATTCGATAATGTCGTGCAAGAATATGATGTAATTGAAAAGGAGATATTCTACTGCTGTAACGGGACAGTTTAGTTTAATTAAATTCGTTAATTAAAATCCGACGTACGACCGGTGTAGAGAAGCAGGAAAAAAAAGTATGTAAAACGCTTATAATTATCGTGTTGACTTGAAAAAATAATTTTTTTACGAAATATACAATTTCGTGTTACTTTTATCAAGAAGAAGTGGAAAAAAAAAATTATTCATAGCAGTTAAGAGAGTCGAAAGTTTCTCATACGAATAAAACCTATTTCTTGTTTTTTTTCTTTTGTGTTTATTTCCAACTCGTTCGCGCATCGTTTAACTGTCATATAGTTTTCTCAGTTATGATCTATGGTAGAAAAAAAATAAATAAATTCGTTAAATCCCTATATACTGTTTATTTTTCATTTTCATCAATGTACTCTCACGATCCTACAAGTTTCGTTCGTTTCCCTCAACTTTCTTCCTCCGACCCGCCCGAAATTATTTTTTCTCTATCAAAACAGAAAAAAAATCTAAATCGTCCTTCGATATAATCGAATCGAATAGAAAAAAATTAAAATAAATATCACATCGAAGCTAAAAGTCTATTAGGATAAATCTGTGTTGAGATAAGAAAAGAAGGGGATGTTTTTCAGCCAAAAAAAAAAAAAAGAAAGAAATAGAGAGAAAAAAAAGAAAAAAAGAAGAAAAAAAGAAGAAAAAAAGAAGAAGAAAAGAAGAAAAAGAGGATACTTCTTTCTAAGAGTCCTCCTATCTTGGCAATGTAGTCACGTAAAAAGGAGTGGGCAGAAAAGGAGTGAGAAAAGTTAAGGGAACGTTTGATACTAGCACGAGGAGAGAAAGATAGAAAGAGAAAGAGAAAGAGAGAAAGAGAGAGAGAGAGAGAGAGAGAGAGAGAGGAAAAGAGGATTTTTCTCAGGAAGTCTCAAAGCGACGTCCGATGGAAAGCATTGTAAGCTTTAGACTTGAAGAGAAACGTCGTGTACGTACGTGACGACATGTATACGTTAGAAAGACGTGTTATTTTTCTTTTTTTTTTTAAAGTAGATCCTTCCGAATCTTGAACGAAAGAAATTGAATTCCTTTCTTCTTACGATTTTCCCTACTACAATCTATGCGAATGCAAAAAAAATCTATTATTATGGAGATAATTCTTATCATTGGACGTATTGTTTGATAATGCATAGACACACACACACACTCACAAATATGCGAATTGGTTTAACCTTTTTCAGGCGTATAACAATGTCGAACAACAACCGATAATATTTTCATGATATTATCGAGTTGTGTTACATGTACGAACAGCAAATACAAACTCGTTTAAAAATATCTCAATAGAAAAATGTAGCTAACTATTCGATTATTACGATTCCAAAGCAATATAGTTTTATCTTAACTTACGAATGTTTATAATTAGCAAGAAATTTGTTATTACTCGTGGAAACACACGTCTTTTATAGGAGGATCGAGTATTCGTAAGTATAACGAACGTAATATATCTATTGGCTTTTATATACTCTGGTAGAACGTTTGATCCCCACCTACAGAGCAGAAATTAACGATGCATAAACCAAATGCGCTAGTAGAAATATAATAATAAAATAAGAATTATATAATATAATCTCGATCCAGAATATAATGCGGGTGAAGGCAAACGCGAATTACGATGTAACCAAGCCTAATCTACGTGCGTTCGCAAAAAATTACATTTGTTTCAAGAATGCAAACGTTATTTTACACGATTACGAAAATTGTCGTCAGGACGTTACGTTGATTTTATTTGAAATAAAAAGGATAAAAATATCATTGAAGTCAAGAAATCATTTCTTTCTCGATCATGCATGTATGCATGCATGCATCATTGGTATCGCGGTGACAGAGGCGTTTTGCGTTTTATTTTATGTCAACAACAACTGGAAATTACCCATTCGAGTAAGAATAATAATCATGTTACTCTTTAACGCTGGATTTACCTTTCTACGTTGACGATCGTCGTAAACGTTACCCTTCACTTCGTACAATACTTTCGAAGGCCGCACCCGAGTACACGTTTTCGACCACTCTCGTCTCTATCTGTGCAAGGGTCAAAGATCATACTCTCTTGGTAGCTCGTTAAAGGTCCCTTAGATTTATCAATCGAACTCTTAAATCTGGAACTTTTTATCATGCATAAGTCATCTTTTCTTATAAATGATAATAGAATTTACTAAAATCTAATAAAAGATGAGTAACGTTATTTACAAAAAGAAAAAAAAAAAAGAAAAACAAGATCCCAAGGCTTGTCTCATTTATTCCCGTTAGAACTTAGAACGTAAATGAGCAATAAATATATAGAGTATTATAATCGTATTATATTTAAACGTTTCCCCCGTCCCCGTTCTTGCTTATATATCGTCAATAAATTTCGGACTTGTGTTTCAGCATGGCTCCTGGGATGGTTCATGTGTAAAGCAGTGGCTTACATTCAGGGTGTATCGGTAGCTGCTTCAGTTTACAGTCTCGTTGCAGTATCTCTAGACAGGTACGTATAATAGTATTATAATAATTGGTGAAATAAAATAAATTTTCGTCGAGATAGGAAAATCCCTTGTCATCGAGTACGTCCCCCTCCCTCCAACGATTATTCTAATCGTCTTGTAAGAGTTAGAAACGCTTTAAACGCTTTAAACGCTTTAAAACACGTTAAGCGTACTATAACATACTACCTACTTACGAAATAAGCTTCTTCTATACGAAGGTATCCCATAGATCATGCATTTTAATGAAATCTGATATCTCTGTCGGTGGAATTTAATGCGTGTTTTACACCGAGACATCCGATAATATCTTTCTCGACTTGTTAAACGAAGATCGCATTGGACCGATGATCTAGAACGTTCCTACCTACGTACGCCGAGAAATAGAAAATGTATGTTATAACTAAATTAGCATTTCGATTAAATCTCATCACGGAGGGACTGTGAATGGGAATTAGCCGATTATATTTGGAACGAGTTTAAATGAAAATTCGATTATTTTCTTTTTCGTCGTAATACTTGTTTCCTTTTTCTTTCTAAAGCCGAAAACGAAGCTTTTTATAAATATTTCATTTCGTCGAGTTTATTTTCTTCCTCGATCGTTCAAATTCGGAGAATGAATCGTTAAATAGATGCTATTCGTATATTATAATATAATTTCGTTATGTTTCCAATTGAAATGGCAAATCTTTATCTCTTAAGATTACTGTCGATTTATGTTAATGTGACATTAAAAATCTTAATTGTGCCATTCGATATCTTGCGAAATTAAAAAAATACCATAACTTACAACACATTCGCAATGTCTAATCCCCCCTCCCCTCTCCGCGATACGTTTACCTCATCATTCACTTGGTAATGCGATCTCGTAACAATTATACGTATGAGTTGCATACTCAATTATACATCGGCAGATATTTATTAATGACCTTTTTGTTTTTTTATTTATAACGAATAGAAAATAATTCGATTAAATCTGCAGGAATTGTGTTAATGACGATTATGATAAACTGTATACTTCAACTAGGACGAGTAATTATTTATCGTAAACCCCGACATTGCACAATTGCAATATACAAATTAATTGCAATCTTGCAATTACGTTAATTCGGTATCCTAAAATTAATTATATACTCAAACGAGTTGGTTTTTCGTAATTATCTAAAAAAAAGATGACTCTATCGAATGGCCCTAAAAAAAGTTCAAGAAAAAATCGACTTTTCTCATGATTATCTTCAAATAATTCTTAAACATGAAAGAATTTTATTTTTACAACTCGTTACACGATATTATCCGAGTTATTTGATATCGTTGGTTTATGAAAAAAAAAAAAACAAAAAATAAAGGCAATAAAAGAAAAAATATAAAAATCGTTGATTTAACATATTAGTTGTTGAACAAAACCACCGCGACAAGTTTAGGAAAATTTCTTATAGGTTGACACGTGATACTCTTGTTAAACCATAAGAAGATATATCCTCACATAGTGCCATAATCTCAATCATAGTATCGTATGACACTTCCTAATTCTTATGCAATTCTAAGAACGTTTGTTACACTAACTAGCATAATACGTACGGTCATTGTTACATGAAAGAACTATAGAATTCCTTACGAATACTTAATAAAAATAGTCTAGAATTTCAGTAGATAAATTATAAAACAAACATTTATTTTTAACGTTGTGCTTCAAATACGAATTAATTTTAATGAACAAATAAGTAATATACCTATTCATTAACATCAATTTCATACAAAATTATAGTCGAGGTAAGGAACCGTGGTTTGCGATTAACGCGATCAAACTCAGTGATTATTATTTTTTTTTTGTTTTGTATTTTTTCATTGAAATTCGTTAACACTAAAGTATACGTTTGGTTATATATTCCACGAATGATTGTATTGAAAGTTAATGTATACTTTAAACGTGACACGTTGAGATATAGTAGCACAAAACCATGTCTATATTTCCAATATTTTAACATAAAAGGAAGAAAAAACGGAGAGGATTCAATAATATTTTTCCAAAAGGAGGGAATCATGCGTCGTCGCCGTCGTCGTCGTCGTCGTCGTCTTCTTCCTTTAGCGTTATCATTTTATTTTATTTTTTTTACGTAGATGAACTAGAAAGGAATAGTTCGATCGTAGAAAAAGAAGATAATCTATATTCTTCAAAAGACGTAGAGCGAGTCTCAGATTTCATTGGAGGAACAAAATATTTTCGAAAGTAGTAGTAAAAATATAGTTGTAATAATGTAGTAAGGTATGGTTGGTGATAGAAAGAATTCGTTTTCGTGGATAAAGAAAAAAAGAATAAAATTATGTTGTATGTTTAAAAAATCTGAGAGAGAGAGAAAAAGAGAGATTTATTTTAATAATTTTCGTTACGTTTCCAAAAAGATACCTCAGAGATGCGAACAATTTCGTGACAATTACAAACGATCCATTGTTCTTTTTCAAATTTAAAAACATTTTGTCAACGATTATTTTCCGTCGTAACAAAAATATTCGAGTAAAATTAGCGAAAAAAAGAATAAAAAGAAAAAAAAGGAAATAATCGTAGAAGAAAAAAATAAAACTGGTTTTAGAAGAGAAAAAAAAAGAAATAGTACGAATATTGCATGGATGTTTGTACATTGTATTATGTGTACAAGTACACGCGTCGTTGTATTACCACATAAACTGATTTAACCCAATTCTCGCGATAGGCGCGAAGGGTTGAAAGCGTCTCGATTGGCAATCAACAATAACGTATCTAACCGTACCGTTCTCCAATTGGTTGAGATACCCCCTTCTCTTCTATTACAACCGGCTGACTCAACCGAACGTATTCTAACATCATGCTGTCCAACCGGGCCACGTGAGCAAATTTATTACCATTTTTAAAATTCGACATTCGTATAAAAGGGAGACCGTGCACTATCCGAGCATAAGCTTAGTTTCCTTTACGAAGCAAACAACCAATCCAATCAACCAACCATGTTCAAGCTGGTAAGAAACAACAAAGATATAATCTCAATACATATAACAATATCAAAATCTAAAATACCTAACATCCATCATAATATCAACTACTTCATTTTTTAAAACTCACTTTGCTTTGACGTAGGATTTAATCCTTGCCTAATAAAATTTTAACAAAGTACTCATTTTTTTGTCTTTTTCATTTAATTTTGAATTAACTCGATTAATATCTTATGAAATATCGTAATATCTTTTTGAGCTTGCACTAGATAAATTTCTTGTTTATCTTGTTCATCGGTGTCGGAATAAAAATGAATAGGTCCATTGAAAATATTTGAAATAGAGTCTTTTATATCTCTATCACTCTCTCTTTTTCTCCTTCGGTTTCTTTCTTTCGACTTGCATTGCGACGACCTTTACGCCCGCATATCTAGATACACATATAAATACAGTTTCAAAGAGTTGCCCTTACGTTCACTCGAACGACTTCCAGTCTCGGGTCACAAAAATCGAAACGAGCGAAATCACTGGAGCATGCACATTGTTAGCCAACACCGTGCAAAGCCCGTCGTCGTCGTCGACGTCGTCGTCGTCGTCGTCGTCGTCGTCTCTGAGTCTCGGCTCGTGTACTTCCAGTCATGGAAAAACGGAATGCAGCCTAGAACTGCGCTTATTTTTTCACTTCCATACATTTTTTCTATTCGAGATTATACGCGCACGCGAACAAATATAAACGCACGCGAACGTTTGTACACATTCGTATACACCATTCACCCACTTTGAAAAATTCTCTCGGCATTTGTATTAACGCTACTTCCATGAGAGCGATCTAAAAAAAAAAGAAAAAAAAAAGAAAAAAAAAAGAAAAGTAGAAAAGCGCGAGAGTTCTTGTGTAATCGGTCGAAGGTACAAACAAGACATAAAAACAAAAATCAGGTAGAATAACTTGGAACCGGCTTTAAAATCGCGAAATGAAGGACTCGTAAATCCGTAAGACAACCTACGCGTTGTTACTTATTACTAAACTCGCCTACTAACTATAACTTTACCATAAATCAATATTTTTTCAATCTCATATAAGTGAACAAGCTCGTGTTCGGTGACTCACATCTAGTGGATTGACTATGTAAATTAGGCTGTCCTCGCCGCCATTTTGGCTGTCGCTGCTGCTGCTCCAGGAGGTCTTACTGGCATTGCCATCAGTGCTGGAACTGGCCCAATCCACGCTCCCCAAGTGGTTGCCGCTGCTGCACCCGTTGCCGCTCATGTTGTAGCCCAGCCTGTGGCCCCAGCTGTCCTCCAGACCCCCATTGTCACCAGGACCGTCCTCAACCATGCTGCCTATGCTGCACCTCTACTCCACGCTGCTCCCCTTCATGGTTAGACAATAATGTCGACGATAAATCTCCAACCTACCACCACCACCTACCAACAAACCAACAGTCATGACGAGACAAGAACAACCCTCATATCATCTAAGGCCTCGTTAATTGCGTTCGCGCTATTAACGATGGTGCAAATACCATAGGCTCGGAGAAACGACAACAACAACAACAACAACAACTAAAACTTCATCCCTTGAACCCACGAGTCACCGCCAACGCACAACACCTTCACCACCACCAATACCACCAGGACATTCCCCTTTGATCATCCGCCGGAAAATGGTTAAGGATTTAAATTAGTGACTAAAATCACGTGGAAGAGGACAGTATCGAATTGGCCCTGGAATATCGGCGACTATTCTCTATCATTCGGACAACCAACTTTTTAAAGATTATCTTTTTGTCTTCTCGGATATTCGTCATCCCTGACAAAATTTGAATATTCGTCTGATCATCTTTCCACCTTTACCTCCCCCACACAAACCCCTTTCATCTTGATCCCTATTCCCCCTTTCATATGGAATTTTAATAAAATTTTAATTATAAAACGTTGCTTTTACTTAATATATTTCGCACCACCCCGTTACCTCATAGCAATTAATTTTTCTTTTTTCTTATATTTTGACATTTAAATATCTCTTAAATATCGATGAAACATTGCGATCATTATCTAGACACCGTTAATCCCTAATGCGCAAAGAACGATCTCTCAGTTATTTATTTGCGGAAACGTTACGTGAAACTATGCTTCAGCTTGTTTCGTCGATAAACGACCAGATTAAATTTCGATTAATCTCGTTTAAACTCTACCTCGTTGCAAACATTTTGCGTTATCGCATACCCAGGACTTTGGGTTTATCTAAACTAACACGTTGTCAAGGTTAAAAAGGTAGATCATACTTCTTCTTCTTCTTCTTCTTCTTCCCAAGTGGAAGAACCCTTTTCCAACTTTATTTTCTCTCTCTCTCTCTCTCTCTCTCTCTCTCTCTCTCATTAAATAACTCTTCAGCTCAATAGAGGTGCAACTTTCAAAACGAAACGGATCTGCTCGTACGCCCATTTGATTAACCAAATAAATCTGTTCAAAAGTTATTTACGAGGTGTAATCGTAAATTTGATCCGATTTTGAGGAAATGCGGTTATTATCAAAATAAGAAAAATCCTTGGAGATACGTATAAAGTTAGAAGAAAATGATTTCGGTCGTCGGAGTAGGAAGAAAAATTTAACGACCTGTTCCTACAAAGAACGATAAAGAAGTATTCGTGTAAATGTACTTCTTTCCATTTTATTTGTTTTCGGGGTTATTGTGACGCGTGTATTTATGTAGGTGTGTGTATGAAAGTGTGTGTATGCACGTACAACAGAGAAATATAAATATCTATTTTGAGGTATCTTTATCTTTCCCCTTCTAGTTTTACGAGAATCCCTTTTACAGATAACTTGCGACGGAGTCAACGTTCTCTACCCAACCCTTTATTATTTTTTCTATCCCTTTCTCCCCCGTTCCCTTCCAACTCTCATTGGTATACTCTTTCAGCACCATACTAAAAATAAAACCCCTTTTCGATTTTCCGACAAAGACCAGTTTTCCTTCTCCACATCTCGTGATTCTTCTTATCGACACAAACGATATTATGGGGACTTTGACGTGCGTATATGTTTAAGTGAAAAAAAATATGGGAATATTTTTTTTCGCGGCGCGATTTACGACCCGAGATAGAAAATCAAATGGATGTGAAATAAAGGAAAAGAAAAAAAAAAAGAGATTTCATCACTGCAAAAATGAGATTTAAGACGAAATTCGAATTTGTCCAGTTGATTGTACAATTTCATCGAGAAGTTTAACAATACGTTTTTATTCCTGATCAAAATTATATATGTATATAGTTTATTGTTTTAACTGTAATATTAAATAAAGGATCAAGTGTATTCCTGTTAAAGTTCTACGCTGATTTAGACATCGTATACAATTCGATCCTTTTGTTGTCCTGTGAGTCCTGTTAGTAAAGATAAACCGAGCCAGGATGGATCCATTTGTAACTAGGATGATAGGCCAATGGTAAAGCCGGTGTATGTACTGCTGGTATCACTTTCACATAGCTTTGTGGATAAACCAAGCTGTGCGATGGCAATAATGGTGGTACCGGTGCTGGTTCTGGTCCCGGTGCTGGTTCTGGTCCCGGTGCTGGTTCTGGTCCCGGTGCTGGAGCACTCATAACACCGCTCATCGCCATAATCGTCGATATCAGTAATATCTATTCAAATATTTCGACTGTTATTTCATTCGAATATTTCTTATGTTTTAATATTGTATTTTCTTTTAAATGATTGATTAACAATGAGATGGAATCGATTAAAGGTGCGCTTTGATTGGGCGCTTTTCTATTCACGAGAAATAATAGTGTATTCAATCGTTGCTGATTTTTCTTATGGAATTCTACAAATGGAAAATATCGTTTGGCAAAGACACTATCGGTGATAATAAATGTTTAAAATATGAAAAATAAAAAAAGGAAAATAATAGAGTAAACCGAGGAAGCGGAGGAGCTGTGATCGTGAGCTATTAGTTTTATTTGCGTGCAATAGAGAATATCGTCAAGTGGACTTAAAATCTCGATTATATGTAACGTGGAAAAATGGCTGAAATACTACTTACCAGTTTGAACATGTTAAACGTTTTATCGGCTTTCCGTTCGCAAACACGATGAGAACGCGAATCGATGCTACTGTTGTTAGTACTGCAGAAAAACCGAACTCTCTTTATATATTTGTGTCGAAAGCTTTGTCGTACTCATCTATATGCCCCCTATCTATATATATGCATTTGCGACCTTGATCATGCCTACCATGAGAACCTCCTCCTAGCCTTTGTCCTTCCCCTCCACAAGATGATGAACAAGAAGAAGAATTACTTTTTTTTTCTCTCTATTCCTTCGAAGATCCTTTCTTTCGCGTTGCAGCAGCTTATGTCAATAAAAATTATCTACTCGAGAAAACACTGAGAACCAATACAAGGTACAATAGATTGATATCGTGATCCCTCTTGATTTATAGAAAGACTTTTTAACTCGGACATCGATAGTTTATTCAATCGTTTCGAAGGACATTACAACGATTGTTACAATCGGAAAATCTTAAAAAAATACTCAACGAGAAATCTATATATATCTAATACATAGATTGAATAGAATGGAATAGAATAGAATAGAGAAAGCGAATCGATCTAAGCTTATACTTTACGTTAGTCCTGGGAACTAGGAAATTCTTTTTTTTTATCTTATTTTTCCTATTTTTTATCTTTTATGCCAAAGTTACTCCTCCTCCGGCATATCCGGAAATCATTAAAAAAACGCGAACAACGAATGATTTCTTTTCAAAAAGGAGGAATCTTTCCGAATGTAAAGAAAAGACCTATCATCGTCTCTCTCTCTCTTCTTTTCGTTCTCTTAGAAAAGTTCGATAAGTATCTTTTATCTTTTAGTCATCCCTCACATTTGCATTACAAAGAATAACATCTGACAGTAATAGTAACGTTGTTCAATGCATTTTAATGCCATTAAACGAGTTTTATCGATTTGTATAAAAATCTTTAAACGACCTTAACCTTTCATCTATTCCTCAGGATTATTGTCGAATGAGTGCAACGATGATTATGATGATCAGATAACGATCGGTTATGAACGATCTCTCAGTAAAGAAACTTCGGAAAAAATCTAATAAATATCTTGTGCACCTATATCATATTTTTAAACTGTATGGGATAACTCTAACACGTTCAATTATTATAATATTTTCTAAGCGTTGCTGAAACTTATAAATTCAACGAAGCGTGACCAAGATAAACCTGTGTGCCTTTCGAAAGAGAGAATGAATTTATTCCTCGATGGTATTGATATATCCTAGTGTGTAAGATGAAATACAAAAATTATAATCAGATTGTATTTCGAATTTTCTACGTTGGAATTATGCAAATTTGATTATACCGATGGCATAAACTAGTCGATTGATATAAAATCATTTCGGTTAAACGTATCATTTAACCTTTTCCAACAATTCGATTTGGGAATTAATCTTGGGAATATAATTTTTTTTTCAAATAACTAAGAAATGTTATCTATTTATTATTGTGTAACATTAAAAGTAAGCATGCAAATCAAACCTGATTTTATTCTCGACAATGTTGAATGGTCGATCAGAACAATTATGTAAGTAATACGTGTGGGTTCTCGTATACGTAGATCTCAATATACTTGCTCTACTTGATTTTCCACGTTAAACAATTCACTGCCACAATTACATAAACCGGAATGATATCGGTCTCGAGTATCTAATTAGAATATTCGATTTGTTCTTTCCGTGCTAATTTCATCATTCGATCATGAGTCCCGATAATCTGTTACCAATGGAATTTATCCGTAAAAAAAAAGAATATAGCACAACTTATTTTACTGGTAGTTGGTCAACACCTACGAAAAAAAGAATACGCGAAAGAAACAAAAAATAACGTTGACCTGCGTGAAAATTTGAGGAACAAGCAAGAAGAATGAATTTAAAAAAAGAAAAAACTAAGAACATAAACAAAAAGTTCTCCATGAAATGTTTGCCATCAGGAGCGAAGATCCAGAAGAAAAAAAGAAGAAAACTAAAAAAAAATCGATAAAATATTTCTACAATATTGCAACTTAACTTGAGGAAAATTTCAAAAATTATTTTCAATATGATATTGATAAAAAGCTGGGAGGGGGGGGGCAGATAAAGTGTAATTTGAAAAGAATATTGATGAGAGATTGCAATGCTATAAATTGTACAACTTTACTATTTCTTTGAAAAGTTTTGGTAAATATTTTTTATACTAAAAGAGTGAATAGATTTTAATAAAACTTATATTAAATTAAAGTACACTCTTTTATCTACGCGTAGAACACCATATCGAGTTATAAATTTAGCATGTAAAGTTCAGAAAATGTCAGAGAATGCAATGCTATAAATTGTGCATCTTTGCAATTTCTTTGAAAAGTTTTGGTAAATATTTTTTATATAAAAGTGAATAGATTTTAATAAAACTTATATTAAATTAAAGTCTACGCGTAGAATACCTTTTTGAGTTATAAATCGATTTGCAAAGGTTCAGAAAATGTCAGAGAATGCAATGTACTTTAATTTAATATAAGTTTCATTAAAATCTATTCACTTTTAGTATAAAAAATATTTACCAAAACTTCTCAAAGAATTAGCAAAGTTGTACAACTTACAGCATTGCAATCTCTGATATGATATAGGTTTTTGTTAAAGTAATCGTACTCGCTTAGCTGCCAACTAAATATCTTTAAAACGATCGGATTACAATCTTCAAACGAAGGACTAATAAACTTAAAGCGAATTGTTCTTTACTCGATTATTGAGTAACTATAAAAAGTCTTCGAATGCTTTAAGCGTTTTCTCTTACATTAGTCTATATTGTAATTTTGATCACTTTGACAAAGTTACGTTCGTAAATTTAATTATCCACATAATTTCAATGTATTCAAAAATTAGATCGGGGTAACAAAACTTGAGAAGAATTAGAGATACATAAACGATTATATAATACTGACACAGCAACGATAGATAACAATAGCTACTAGAAATTTCAATTTCGAGTTTTAACCGTGTAATAATTTACCAAATTAATATTCAACGACCGTTTGATGGAGTCGCGAAAATGGAACGAAATACATATAAATGAGTCTTAATAATTTGCCAAGAAACTGTTGTTGCCCAAGTTAATCCCATCGTATATATATATATATTCATAACGGAAAGGATATCAAGGTATCCCTTTCTCTCGTTTATTTAAAATATCTTTAATCAATTTTTACGATAGTTTTCCTCTTTATTTTTTATTTTACAGGTTCCTGGCTATCTGGTGGCCGCTCAAATGTCAGATAACGAAACGACGAGCTCGAATGATGATCGTGGTGATCTGGTTCATCGCATTAACGACCACTTCACCGTGGTTGCTGTTTTTCGACCTGGTATCGATTTACGAAGACGATCCGGATTTGAGATTATGTTTGGAGACATGGCCACATCCCGAGGATGGTTCCCTGTTCTTTCTGATAGGCAATCTTACTCTTTGCTATGTATTACCGATGATCCTCATATCTCTTTGCTATATCTTGATCTGGATAAAAGTATGGCGTAGGCATATACCAACCGACACTAAGGATGCTCAGATGGAACGGATACAGCAGAAATCAAAGGTTAAAGTTGTCAAGATGTTGGTAGTAGTAGTGATATTGTTCGTACTTTCTTGGCTTCCACTTTACGTGATCTTTGCTGTTATCAAATTTGGCGGTGACGTTGCCGAAAGGGAAGATGAAATTTTACCGATAGCTACACCGATAGCTCAATGGTTGGGAGCTAGCAATTCTTGCATCAATCCGATCCTATATGCATTTTTCAACAAGAAATATAGACGAGGATTCGTCGCCATTTTAAAGAGTGGTCGTTGCTGCGGTAAACTTAGGTATTACGAGACCGTAGCTATGATGTCCTCGTCTACAAGTATGAGGAAGTCGTCTTATTACGTTAACAATAACAATAACAACAATAATAATTCATCTACGAGGCGTGCAGCTTGTCATGGACCACCTGTTCATCAGGACAGCAATGTTTCTTACATATTTAATCACACCGGTGTCTAAAATGCGTTTAGAATTGACAATGTTTGACAACATCTCACACCTTGTTCTGCACAACTGAGAAAGAGAGACAGAGACAGAGACAGAGAGAGAGAGAGAGAGAGAGAGAGAGAGAAGAAAAGAAGAAAGTAAAAAAAAAATAAACAAAAATATATCCTGACACGATCAACGAGAAGGAAATCGAGTAAATCGAAGAAGGTGGGAGTATAAAGCAGAAAGGAGAAGGTGTGAAAGCATATATAAAGGCTGCTGCTTTTAACACCTTACGACTAAAAAAGACTAGACCAAGAAGATACTTGGCTCGAGTCTAGGCTGGCTGCCACGACTGTAATCGCTCATATAAAGATTTTTTTCTCTCCCAACGAGATTTGCCGGCTCCGAAAGATTCTGGGTCATGCGTGATCGTCACGATTGTTACTCGGGTCGGATGTCGAAGAAGAAAAAGAAGAAAAAGAAGAAGAAAAAGAAGAAGATAAAAATGATGATGATGAAGAAGAAGAAAATAATAACAATAAGATAATGAAAAACATATATTAAAAATAAATGAGAGTATAGCACGTTGAGTTTTACTTTTCGAAGATACGATTAAGCTCAACGCATAACTAACTACTTAGCTCATCTCGTTTATACATTATCCTCGAGTTTAGATATTTATCGAGGATTTAGAAGAAGAACGCTGAATTGTATAACAATATCTTTAGCTTTAGATCCATCGATGATGATGATGATGATGATGATGATAATGATGATGATGATAATAATACGAAGGCATGATTCACCACGAAAATTAGATTTAATTGAGATCTTCTACGATAAATTATCGAGAATCGTTCCTGCTAATCATTGATTTTAGAACAGACGATGATGTTATTTTTCACAAATAAACACACACACATACACATACATCGAAATAAATCTCTCCCTATTTTTCTCGAAACGAAGAAAGATTAACTTCCCCCGTGCCCTTTTTGCATCATCTAATATTTTCTCCGAGAGAACAAAGTTTTTTCGACAAATAAAAAGAAAAAATGTCGAAGCCTAAGTAAAATGGCGAAATTTTTTTTCTTTTTTTCATATTCGAAAAGGGTTGGAATAAATACATTTGTATGAAAAAATAAAAGACTAATTTCGCGTAGATCGGTGTTCTCGATCAACGTGTTTAGAAATTAGAGACTGTCCAAAGAAAATAAATTTTTGTCCGTACACGTTGCATGTGATTTTTCGGCGAACACATAATAATATATGTATATATTATTATTAAATATACATATTAATAGAGAGAGACTAATAATACTAATAATAATCATACACACGATTGAAAATACGAGTTGAAAAACACGTTTAAAAATAATGATCCTTCGATTTTTTCCCTGTCACTGCCTAAAACACAGTGTAAAAAAAAAAGAAACAAAGAAAACAATTGTTAATCAAAATGTTCATAAGAAATAACAACCATAAGTCGACTTTGGATTCTAAAATTCATGTTAAAAGAAAAATGAAAAATCCAGGGAAAATTAAAATATGCGCTGGTCCATGCACGTGAAAAGTGAAAATTAATTATGGTACTCGCATATATATCACTGTATTGTTTCATACGTGCATACATACATTTGCATACATACAGTTAAACTTAAATCGTAGCACAAATCGGCTTTCGTAGGTAAATACATATTATAACAGATGTCGTAAGAAAATGTTACCATACTTTCCGATTGTTTATAAAGTAATTATTAAATATCGATACAATTTTCTTTCCATGGTTTAAATGTGTTAAGTATTTCAAATTTTTAAAATGTGGTAATATTTTTTTTACAACACCCCGTGTATACAGTGACTCATGAAAGTATTTGAACACTTACCATGAATTACTATATTAATTATATTAAGAATTACTAAAATATTATTGACATTCTAAGTAGATATAACTATGTAAATTATATAGATAAAGTTACAAGCAAATCGAAATATATATATATAAATACAATAGTTATGAATTATTTCTTACAAACATAAACTTCGCTGATACCACAAAAGTATTTGAATAAATAATCCAAAGTATAATCATACTTACTAACAATGTTAATAATATTTTTGTATAACTATTGTATAATATACATATGATTATTAATAAAGTATTTCATAGTAAACGTTCAAATGCATATATAAATATATTATATATATAGATATATTTATATATATGCATACCTAAAAATACATACACATACGTATACAAATATATCTGTATATATATATATATATAATATACATATATACACATATATTTTCTTACTGGAACGTTAGTCGACCTAGTATTATCGAGTTTCTCGAGGGTGCCACACACGTATACACACTTATGGATCAGAATAAAAGAGGGGAAGGATAAGAGAGAATGAAGCATAGAATTAAAAATTGGTTTATCAATGAATAGAAAATAGGAATAAGAAACGAATTTTTCACGAGACAAACAAATAGACAGACAGAAAGCTTAACTATGTCGAGCAAGAAAAAAACAATACGCGAAGCCGGCCTTCGTTTAAATTGATTATCTTCTCAATTAATTATTTAAAATACTTCCTATAGTATACTCTTACCGTTTCCATTACCCAACAATTCTGAGAAATTATTTCCACATCTAACACAAATTTCTAGGTTCATGTAAAATCTACGACGGAACATAGCAATCGGGGAACAATATAAATAACATTTTCAATCGTATTTAACGAAAATATAAGAATCAAGATTAATACAAATTTTTTCACCGTAAAAATCGAATATTTCATTTATTCATAAATCAACAACATTTCGTTTTATAATTTTCGTTCACCGTTCATGCGGTTAAGCTATTATTTTTTAACATTTGATCTTTTGGAAATAATGAAAAAGAAATACATAATGCAATCGATATCGCAAGTTTCATTAAATCAATTATCAAAATTACAGTTGACAAAAAATATAAACGGATCTTGATATTTAATACTAAAAGAACGGTGATCTTATTCGATACAAAAGGACAAACGTGCATAACGATTTCTATTAGGATAAAAGGATTGACAAAAATTTGATTTTATTTCATTTTTTCTTGTGATTCTCTTTCTTAAATACATACAAACAATCTGCAGGGTTGAAGTTCCATATTATTAAAAGAACGAATAGGAGTAAAGGATATAAAAAAAAGAAAAAAGAACGGATACACATACACACATACACATACATGCACATACGTCTATCAACAGATAACTATGTATACCACTGCATACAAATGTCGTATCAGTACGAGTTGAATTTTTCTAAACCACACGAAAGAAATAAGATAGAAATACAGTGGATTTGTACTTTATCGTAATCTGAAGGAAAAGATCTTAAAAAAGAACAAATTTTGTTGTATTTTCTTCGCGACAAACAGGAGTAGTAGTCGTGTTTCTTGTTCCATACTTACGACCACTTATTATTATTATTATTATTATTATTATTATTATTATCGACTAAACGATTCGCCTTTTAAAGATACAGAACAAAAAAATAAATGAAATATACTTAGGGCTGGAAAGAATATGCGTACAGATATGTAATCTGTATGGATATATTTTTTTCTCTCTCTCTCTCTCTCTCTCTCCCTCTCTCTCTCTTTCTCTCTTTTTTTTTTATGTTAGACAAAAAGGAAGTTCGTGATGTAATCGCATAACTTTTAATTTTGTAAAAACAATACGAATATATCTAGAAAAAAAATGTAGACGATTTTTAGTGAGAGAGAGAGAGAGAGAGAGAGAGAGAGAGAGAGAGAGTGAGAGAGAGGGAGGATGACCGGGAGAGGGTGAATATACAATTTAATATATATACAATAGGTAAATGTATAAAAAAAAAAAAAAAAGAAAAAAACACCTACGAACGTTATAGTCGTTCGCTAAAAAATTTCTGTAACGAAAGCGAAATTTACTTCGAAATCTTTATAGGGATTAAGACAAACTGTGGGTTGAACCACTTAAACTATGGGGAAAGAATGAAGGATTCGCTCTTTACGGGTTTGTTGCGGGATTTTACGATAGAGCAATTATTTTCGTAAGGTTTTTATACGAGGAATGACGATGGAATGTTTCAAATAGTTGTAACGTGTCGGCGAAATATGTATACACATACAAAAAAATACTCACACACATATGATATGATACGATATCGAGAAATGTATCCTTTATCCATATCCAATTGTAATTAACCGAATAATTGAAATGAATTTATAAGCAATTAAAAAAAAATAATAAATAAAATAATAGATAGTAAAGTGAAAAATTGGTGAGAAAAATAGAACAAGGAGAATAGAAGATACGTTTTTTTTGTAGGGATTCATTGAAAAAGGATAAAATTATTCATAAGAAAGACAAATACGTCTTTAAAAATATCGTCTAAAGGGCTTACAGGATCTATTAGATTAAATTTAAAAAAACGATCGATGAATTTTCGGTAACGTGATGCTGATTGCGTCGATGTGTATGTTTTTCGTGAAACGTAATGGAATGTTTTTACGAGAATGATTATTATAATATTACGTAACATAATATGTATGTATATATATATTATGTTTGTATTAGATGCATTAAGATTTAAGCATACGTTTACCTGTCTGCATGTAAATAGATAATTATTTATTATATTATCTAACGTTAACTATATTGTATTACTGTTGTTATACGATACTTGCCGTAAGAATAGTACTCTAATTCAGCATCCTTCATTCTCTCTCTCTCTCTCTCTCTCTCTCTCTCTCTTTGTTTGTTTTTTAATTTTATTTTATCAATGTATATTTGTAGATATTTGAGATCATTTCTTAACACCTAAAAAAAATTCACTCATTTTGTCATTTATTAGTAGGTATAAATGATTTATGATTCGTATCTTATGAAACTTTTTAAATGATCTATGTTTGTATAACTTTGTGTTTTTATTTTCGTGCATAGAATATGCTCACTCCGTTTGGCCGGAAAAACTTTCGACACTCTGTACAATGATAGTAATAAAAAAAAAAACGCGAGCAATATTTTTTCAAAAGAAATATTCACATTTTCTTTTTCAATCATGCGTAAATGATATTTAAGAAAGTTCACGTGTCGTTATGCGAATAATTATTAATAGCGATATACGAGATACGTAATAATGTTTAAATAAATACGAATACAATGAGAAATGTATTATAATAATAATAATAATATTATAAATAGTATATCAAAATGATGTATCACGATCGAAATTGTAAAGAGTTTTCAATAATTAATATATCTTTCTAAGATAAATATATTATCTAAAGTATTTATTTATACTTTTTCTTACGGATAAAATTTTAACTTTAAAGTTCTAGTTTTCGAAAGCACCGAGAATCATGAGGAATTTAGAAACGACTAATAATACTGTTTCTTCATTGTATTTGGATAAGAAAAGAAATATTGCAAATGAGATTTGATTCGAGTTTCGAAATTATAATAGTTCGTGGAAAATTCGGAATTAGCCGACAGAAAACAAAAAAAAAAGAGAAAAAATAAAAAAAACCATCATAAGTTTCGTTTCGTTTCGTTGAAAGTATCTGCAAACAGTATACGTAGTTATTAAAAACAATAACACAAACAATTGTATTATTAAAAATATATTAAATGCATTATCTCCACGCATATCGTAAAATGTGGAGTTTAAATGTCCAGCAAGTTTTTTAAACGCGCAGCACACGATCTAACACACTGTAAGCATAGAAAGTTAAAGAAGAAGAAAAACAAAAAACAAAAAAAAAAGAATAGAAAGAAATATTACACATACGTACTACACGGAGAAAAAAAAACACACGGACGGTGTGTAAAAACGAGAGTTTAAAAAAAAAAAGTGTTTGAAAAGAGGAAAAAAAAATCCGTAAAAAAGCTCAATGCCTCATTATAGTAGATAAACTCAACGGGAAAATATATATTACGACGTAATGAAGCTTTACAAAGAGCTTTTCTTCAAGGAGCACGCTTGATTTCTACAAAAGAAAAAAAAGAGGAAAAAAATCATCACAATAATGTCGCATTTGAGTCATAGAATTTATCTTTTTATTTGAAATTATTGTCACCCCCAACCTCCACCCATCCCACCTGTTATTGACGAATATGTGCGCGAATCTATGAACGAGATTGTATCTAATATGTATTGTATAATGTATTATATATATATATGCGAGACTGTAAAAAGAGATAAAGTATAGTAATCAGGTATAATAATTAAGTTATCAAATGAATTCTCACATGTATTTGTCATTAATTCTATATTTTATTTGTCATAAAAATGTGTATTCATGTATACGTGCTAAAAGTCTTCTTTTTTCCTTTTTTGAATAGAAAATGCGAATTCGAGTAGGTGTTTTTCGAATAAGAATAAAAATCAGAAAAGGTAACGTAAGTACATGCGAAAGAAATTAAAGGAAAACTTTGATTACGTATCCATTCGTTTCCATCCGAGTTCTCTCTTAAAAATCCATTCAATTCTAACTTAGGTTCTTAACAATAGCTAAGAATGACACAAGGGCATATGGATGCATCCATTGTCAAGTTCTTAGCCGTGAATAGTGATCATCAACAAAATACTATTTCAAAATTTTCTCCCTAATATTCTTAACTTTGCAAATTTTCCTTTCTCCGTAATTCTCTTTTCACGATTTATCCGACAATGAACGGTATTGTATCACACTATTTGCATACCACCAATATAATCATTTTTATTTTAAATCATTTATCACCTCATATTATTAAATGAAACAAATATTTTTATAATTTATAATCTTTCTGTGTATATAATAAGAGTAAACAAATAATTTATAATCGTTTCCCTTATCACAAAATTATGTACATAAACATAAGGCGATAAGTAAAAAGTATTTGCGCATCTTCTAAAAACCAGATAACTTAAAGAGTGGACCAAGAAAAAAAATTGCATCGAGAATGTAACTCGGTGAAAAAAATTAACAAACAAAAAATAAACAAAATCGTTTGATTCATCTTAGAAAAAAGAAGTTATCGAGGTTTTATGGGACGTGCGAATAGTTTTTATTGTAAAAAAATAACAAAACAAAAAAAATTGTACGTAATATATATATATATGATCTTTCTATACTTAAATAAGATATTTTCTAAGTGATCCTTTTCACACGCGAATATAAATAAAATAAATAAAATAAATATATTTAAATACGTTAAGATAAAATGTATGTGTGTGTATGCATGTCTATAAAGTCTAATTCTAAGCTAAGTTCGAAAGGAAAGGATGATAAAAGTAGCGAATCGAAGGACGCGAATGGATCAGAAACAAATGTGTGATGAATTTGAAATGATTAATTAATTCATTAATTAAGATTCTATTCTACACATTATGTAATTATGCCTTTTGCAATGATTGCGTTATTGTTATATCAAACACATACGCTTTGTCACTCTAATATGCCGATTAAGTTCTTGCTTATGACAGATTTTCACTTTTACACGCTATTATTAGAAAATTTTTAGATAGACTTGTTAAATAGATCGGACAATTGTGTCTATGTCTATATCTATAGAAAATAATTGAATATTTATTCGTCAAATGAAATTTATTTTGCTTACGGTTTGTATAATATTTTATTGTTTTTATCACGATCAATTCTTTCTTGTTTTTATTAATTACAAAAAAAATAGATTTATATGTGTGGTTCTTATATCAAAAATATTTTTCAATCTGTTAGCTCTCTCTGTCTTTTCTCTCTCTCTCTCTCTCTCTCTCTCTCTCTCTCTCTCTCTCTCTAACTTTCTCTCTTAGACTTGTGATTAGAAATACGTTTTATTAGAAAAGAAAATGATTTATCTTCACAGGAACACACACGTGCAATCTGCTATAGGCATACTTTGTATATTAACATAAAAATTTAGATTTAACTGAAGTTTTTGTTCTCCGTAGAGGAGACGATTAAATTTCTTTTGACAAATTAACGATGATAAATCAAATATTGCGTTTTGTAATCATATAGAGAGGAGAAAAGAAGAAAAAGAAAAAAATCTACGAAATAGCTTAAACATACAACAAGCGGTATGTCCATGAGCGACTTTTCAAAAGTCCTTAGCCTACTACCCGCCGAGAGAATAAAAAAAAAATACAAACACAAGAAGAAATAATAATAATAATATTTTTTAATTGTAACCGACTACTACACACGACAGCACGCCAAAAAGTTTTACTTTGAAAAATATTTTCTTATTTTTATGTGTAAATTGTTATGTCGGATAAAAAATGCGTTATCCTAATAACAAAATGAAATAATAGAAACATATTAGGTAAGGAAATGTTCGCATAAAGAAAACAAAATACGGAAAGAAGATAAGAAAAAAATAATAAGAAAGAAATTACTAAAAAATGAAATTGATGATAAGTGTTTTTAGCATTGTATCAAGAAGTGCGTATATACTACCAAAAAAGCAATGTATTATCAAACGTCGATATGCCTCTAAAAAAAACCTGCCCCCCCAACCCCCCATCCCACCCTCACTAAACTGTTATTATATACTTACATATATAAATGTTATTATCGACACAAAGATTCGGTGATGCGTCGTGCCTATTCTTTCACGTCCAGAGACGCGTTTCTCTGTGTATATTCTAGCTGTTGAAGCGGCAATAAATTTCAAAAATCGCCCCTCGATTTATAAAGATCTACTTTTATTTTTCATACTGTCACTCTCTTTCTATATTTCCATTTTTATATACTGTAAATTTACTCTGAGTTAACATATAGGATTCTACAAGTGGCATTAAATGCCATCTAATCAACTACAGTATGTAACTAGAAAATACAAACCTTACTGGTAAGTATAATATCATATTCTTTTTACATCCGATAAACGTGTGTCTTTTTTTTCTTTTTTTTAATAAATTCCTTATTGCTTTATTATCTTTACTTTAACGCCAAAGAAACGTATTGATTTTCTGTCTAGTCATTTTTTTTACCCGTTAGATGGAGTCTATGATATTTTAAATGCAACAAGAAAACTTTCGAAGTATGAAAAATGTCAACTATTGAAAGACAAGTTCAATTTTCAAAGAAATTTTAATCGTACCTTTTTTTTTTTTATAATTTATTCCCTAAACGCTTAGGTTAAAAAAGGTTTCATAGAACGAAGGATTATAGTCTTGTCAAAGAAGTGTCAAGTTTGACGCGTCTGACATCTTTCATTAAATGCTGACTATATCTGTAATTTAGTTGCACGTGGAAACAAGACAGTCGTACATTAGATTATGGCAAGTAAATCGTCTATGTACTTTTCAATAAGAATAACAGAGTTTCTTATGAAAACCGTTGGTTTTTGGTATCCTGAAACTACTAAGGAAAAATGGATATTCGATGGAATATTATTGTACACTTTAATAGCTGTCAGTACTGCTTTGAGTGTCGAGTCTTTGGATTTTTATTACAATTGGGGCGATTTTTATGTGAGTTCAATTGTAATTAATGTAAGAAGAAAAAAAAAATAAGGAAAAGAAAGAATGAAAAAGTTTGTTATTCAATGATATATCTTGTGAAAATTCAATAACAACGTGGATAAATTGTCTTACAGGCATTGACTTATACAGCGTGCAGTACAATGCCAGTGATAATAGTGTTAATTAAAATATCAATATTTATCTTGCATCGTAAAAAAATGATGAAATTGATTAAATACACCCAGGAGAATTTTTGGTACCAAAAATACGACGATTTCGGTGAAAAGATTTTAAACGAGATCGACAATAAGGGAATATTTTTAATGTGTTCCTTTACATTCTTTGTTCAAGGAACTGCTGTTACTTATACCTTGACACCGATCATAGGTAATAATTCAAATAGTTCCTTGAATCGTTATTATCATTTTTTTGTATGTGCAATTATTTTTTTTATCGATGGGCAGAAAACTGGGGGAAAAATGATAGCGATAGGATTCTACCATTTAATTTATGGATCGACGTACCAAAAACAACGACTCCTTATTTCGAAGTGTTTTTTACGATTGAGGTAATTTCACCGAGACCAATTACATTTTCCTTCTTGATCGTATTACCTCGCCTGTTCTTGACCCTTCTTTCTTTCTTTCTTTCTTTCTTTTTCCATCGTGTCACAAACGAATGATCCTCTGAACGTCTTAACTACTACTAACACCCACCCCCTCCCATCGATATTTAAAATTGATTTGTTTTCCGACATCTCTCGACATCTAATTTCGCAGACTCTCGCCCTGATACACACAGCCGTTTGTTTTGCCTGTTTCGATAATTTCTTATGCCTTCTAAGCATACACGCAGCTGGCCAATTCAAAATACTTCAATACAAATTAAAGAACATTTTTGATTGGGATATGGAGGATTCTTTTAAACAAACTATTCCCATTATATACGACAAACTCACGGATTGCGTTAAAAGGCATAACGAATTAATCAATTACGTGAAAAAATTAGAACACATTTTTAGTTACGCGATGATGTGCCAGCTGCTGATATCGAGCGTTTTACTTTGCGTTGCAGGATTTCAAGTGTTCTTGGTAAATATTATTTTCTCATTTTCTCTAGTCTTTGATAATGAAAATATATAATATGAAATATTATTTTGTTCTTTTTTTTATATATTTTAATTGAATGAATAATTTTCCACGAGAAAGTCACAAGGAACGTTGATTAGACGAATGATATTCATCGCTCACACCAATGGATGTTTCTTCCAACTTTTCGTTATAACTTTGACGGCGAACGAGATATTGATTGCCAGTCAAGCCGTGAGCGATGGCGCGTATGCTGCAAATTGGCCATCCCTGCCATCCGAAAATTTGTCCAAGATCAAAACTAGTCTTATAATGATCATGATCCGTGCCAGAAAACCATGTTGCATAACAGCCGGTGGATTCTTTCCTGTATCTCTCGAAACATTTATGGCGGTAATTCAAATTTCATTCTATAGTCATTTTCCCGAAAATTTCAAACTTATTATCATTATTATTTTTCAATTTCTATTAGTGTTTTTATTTTCTAGGTTTTGAGCACAGCGGCTTCTTATTTCACGTTATTGAGAAAATTCGACGACGAAAATGACTGAAGTTTTTAGTTTGATAAATTAAATTTACTTCAAATGAATTTAATATTAACAATATAATACTGCTATTATAATTAATAATTCAATTTTCAATGTTTAACAATTTGTGCATTTTTCTACGACGCTAAGGAAAGACGATTATACTTTTTTCTTATCTTTCATTATCATCCCTCCGTGTGATTTCAGGTTTCCACCATTCTCTTTCTGTTCTCTCGTGTGTTTCATTCGTTGAACTATCCCACGTTACGACCCTCTCTTATGTTCTCACGACGGGACTGTTATTATTCTTATTCTTTGATCTATCCCACAATCATTCGCCAGTCATATTTCTTTATACTCTATAATTCAATATCGACTCACTTCTTCTTTCACTATTTCTACCTCGTTGAAAGATCCTAATAATTTATCCATCCAACTACCGTTTAAGTATACTTTCCATTAGAATTTTTCCACCTCACTTTTTTTCATGCTATAACCATTTCATCGATAAAAATCTTTTCTTTTACTTAAAAAAAGAATCATAAATAAATATTAATAAATTTATTTTTAACCTTATACTATATATATATATATTAAAAATAAAATATGAGATAAAAATAATGTTATTATATCGAAAGTCAATTGGCTTTCATGTTTCTTAGATGTTTAAAAGAAAAGAAAAATACATTTATCCTACTTCGCACAGTGTATTATTACGTAATTTTAAATTAATAATCGTAACGTTAGAATCTTCGAGACTTCAAATGATCGACGTTAGTATCATGCGACAAACTATGATGAACAAATCGAAATTTTTAGCAGTTAACGTGGCACGGTTTTTAATGAAAACTGTTGGCTTTTGGACAGCGGATACGGTTACCGAACAACGTTTATTAAATGCAATTTTTGTTTACACCATCATTGCGATTGGTTTGGCTTTATGGATCGAGGCTTACGATTTTTATATTAGCTTCGGTGAATTTTACGTGAGTTTTCTATTACTTTATTTTTAAATTGTCGTTTAAAACATTAAATTACTATATGAAATGTTTGTAGGCTATAACATACACTGCTTGCAGTTCGATGCCAGTTGTAGTAATTATAATGAAGATAATTATTCTTCTACGTAATCGAAAAGATATGATGAAATTAATTCGTTATACGGAAAAGAATTTCTGGTTCAACGAATACGACGAATTCGGTGAAAAGATATTGAACGACGTTAACATAAAAGGAAGCATTTTAATTTGTTGTTTCACGTGTTGCGTTCAAAGTACCGTATTTACTTACATGTTGACTCCTATAATAGGTATATATTATTTAGTATTTTCTCTCGTCCAAAATTATAATTTTTGATGATAAAGTTTCATAGGGAACTTGGACATGAAAAGAAGTAGAACTTAATTTAATTGAGTTGGACGTTTCGTCCCTTTATTGGGACTTCTTCAGCAACTTAATCATTAAAGCTCAGCGTCTTATTTATTTACTCAGTCTATCTAATTCAGTCTAGATTGAAACAGTTTCGTTGAGGCTTTTAAATAATAACGATCAAACTAACGAAGTTTAGACGTATTGTGTTTTGGAATATTATAAAAAGAAATGTATGTCGAAATAAATAAAAAAGACGCTGAGCTTTAATGATTAAGTTGCTGAAGAAGTCCCAATAAAGGGACGAAACGTCCAACTCAATTAAATTAAGTTCTACTTCTTTTCATGTCCAAGTTCCCTATGAAACTTTATCATCAAAAAGGTATATATTATAATTGTCACACGTATTTCAGTATTTAATTTCTTCTTCTAATTTGAATTATTTTGTTGCTAGAAAATATTGGGAAAAATGAGACCGACAGAATTCTTCCTTTCAACGTTTGGTTGGGTGGTTTAGACACTCATTTATCTCCATACTTCGAAATTGCTTTTCTAATGGAGGTAACAACGATATTTATTTTCGAATAATAATTATAATCGTTAAAGAAATTCGAATTATTTTTAATGAAGTCGCGTATAATTTGGCAGGTTATCGCGTTGATACATTCGGGACTTTGTTTCTGTTGTTTCGACAACTTTCTATGCCTGTTGAATTTAACAGTAGCCGGACAATTTCGTATCCTTCAACATCGATTGGAAATATTGTTGGATAAGAGCGTATTGTCTTATATGACACGTGACAAAGTTTGCCAAGTCGAAGATGCACGAGAAACTTTAGAAGAATTCAAAAGATGCGTTAAACATCATCGTATGCTTATCGATTATGTCGAAGAGTTGGAAAAGATATTTACGATGTCTACATTGTGCCAGTTATTGATGTCCGGTATTTTATTGTGTGTTGCTGGATTTCAAGTTTTCTTGGTACATTGAATACTTTTACTTTTTATTTTCTCTTCTAATCTTATTAGCTTTTGCAATAATTAGTTTTGTCGATCTTTTATTCGTTCATTAATTTTCATCTTTTTTTTCTCTTTTCTTTTTTGTTTTTTTTTTGTTTTATTAAAAGGCACGTGGAATAATAATACGTCAATTCATATTCATATCACATATCAATGGTTGTTTCTTCCAATTATTCGTAATAACATTAGCTGCTAATGAAGTAATTATCGAGAGTCGTGCAGTCGGTGACGCGGCATATAATGCTAATTGGCAGACATTATCCTACGAACCATATAAAAATATTCGAATGGGAATCATAACGATTATGGCACGAGCTGATCGACCATGTTACATTACAGCTGGTGGCTTTTTTCCTGTTTCCCTTGAAACATTTATGTCGGTAATTAATCTTTTTTTTCTTCTTCGTCATTATCAAAAGTCTTTTTCACTTACCTATTATTCCAAAACAATATAATTATTAATTTAAGGTATTAAGTACTGCGGCATCTTACTTCGCGTTGTTACGTAAGTTTGCCGAAGATGAAGAATCGAATGGCGAAACGATAATTTCCTAATCTCGTTGTCTAAAAATTGAAAGTAAAATATTTACTGTTCCAAACTGCTTCTCGTATTAATCTATTAACCAAAGAATATTCACATTTGAAATAATGATTATTATGATTTATAATTTTGTCAGAGGTATTTTTAGACAGTTTTCTCCTATCATCATTAATAGAAATTGCCGATTTTATTTCTATTAAAATGACTTTCAATTGAAAATTGTTGAACTCACTATATTGCACAGTATTGCACTCACACAATCGGATTCAACTAAAATGTGACACTGAATACTTCATAGATCAGATATATTATATTTCGTGTCTAACAAATAGGAACACTGACGACACCTAAAACTGACCGTCATCATTTTTACCCGAAGAAATTCCATCGATCGAAGAAAATCTCCGAAAAATGTCTTTGATCGGTACGAATCCAAAAATGAAGATTATAGACCTCGGTAGAGGTATTCGTAGAAGATCTAAGTTTCTAGCATGACAGGTATCATTAGATCCTGACGAAAGATGACAATAGATCAAAGCTAACACTGACAACTAACGATGACAGCTAGTTATTATGATAATCGCTCGTCACGAGTCAACGTCAAAAGTTACCTATCGTTCTAGACTCGAGAATAAAGTGTATAGTCGAATAATACCCCCTCATGCATACACCCTCATGCATACACCCTCATGCATACACCCTCATGCATACACCATGCAGGATCATGTGGAACAGGACGTATCGATAATCTTGACTATCTTTTTCATGAAATTTGCCGGCTTTTGGTTAGCCGCCAATCCTTCGGAACAATTTCGAAGACGAATTGCATTGTATTATACCGCTGGTGCTGTCTCTTTTGCTGTTTACGTCGAAGTAACCGATTTTTATTATTCCCGAGACGATTTCACTGTGAGTTTATTACCATACATATTAGTAAACATTTAATCCTTTCGTTAAATGGGTCGCGGTATTCATACAGGACCTTTTTCTATGGTCGCTAACAACGAAAGGATTAATCAAAAATTGTCCTAATCGTTTATATACATACATTTAATATTATTAATAACGTTATAGGAGACAATTTATATCTTGTGCAATACTATGACCCTCGTTATGGTTTTATGTAAAATGTTAATATTATCCCTCCATCGTAGAAAATTTTTATATCTAATCAAATACATGCAAGATCATTTCTGGAATTTTCATTACGAATCTTATGAAAATACGATCATTAAAGATTGTAGGAAACAGTGTACGTACTTTGTTTGCTCGTTCACTTTCTTTGCGCAGGGTACCGTTTTTACTTACGTGGTAACACCGATTGTTGGTAAGAATTTTATTGATGATTAATTCATTTTATGATGGATCATACTTTTTGTATAGTTTTTAGAAAACATTGGTAAAAACGAATCGGACAGGATACTTCCATTTACAATGTGGGTTGATCTACCTTTTTCTATGACACCGTATTTTGAAGCAACATTCGTAATACAGGTATTTTATTTTAATTGTTATTACATTGTTTTCATATTCTCTTAAAATTCTTTCGTTTCCTATATTCTAGGTATTATCCCTCTACACTGTAGGTATTTGTTATTTCTGCTTTGACAATTTATTATGCATCATGAATCTTCACGCAGCAGCCCAATTTCGTATTTTGCAACATCGTCTTGTTAAAATTGATCATGAAAAAAAATTGGAAAACAACGATACTCCTGATTTTTATTCGTTTAATCGATTACAATTTGTTTATAATGAACTTAAGAAATGTATCGTACAGCATCAAATGCTTATCAATTATTGCGAGGATTTAAATCACGTATTTACTTTTATTATACTTGGTCAAGTATTACTATTCAGTATATTGATATGTCTTGTGGGCTATGAAATACTTATAGTGAGTACAAATATTATACAAAATAATAAGACTTTTAATTCCTAATTATTTGTGAAAAATATTTATGGTAAGTTTGTATGCACACGTTGTTAGGCAGATGCAGCTCCTACTCGACGCGCCAGTTTCATATTTTACATGACAGGTACCCTGATACAATTGATGATGTTCACATTTAGTTGTAATATATTGACAGAAGAAAGTAGAGACGTTGCTGAGGCAGCATATTCCTCATCGTGGATGTCAATGCCCTTAAATAAAATTGGTAAAGTCTTGAGGAAAGATATTTTACTAATTATCATGAGAGCTCGAACACCTTGCAGCCTATCTGCCGGTGGATTCTTCAATGTATCTTTGGAAACTTATACAGCAGTAAAATTTATTTTAATTATGTTCCCCAATGAATTAAACAATTTCTCAATCGAATACATTTCATTTTTAGGTAATGAGTACCGCAATGTCGTACTTTACTTTACTCAGACAACGCAGCTTGGAAGTAGTTGGTGTTTGATTGATATATATTGTACAAAATTGCCTCTTTAAAAATGATATTTGAATAAATCTCATTTTTTTTTTAAAGTTTAATTTCTATTCTTATTTTTATATGTAATTCTCTCTTGTGATTGTATTATAAAAAATAATATCTGTATTTCGCCTTTGGGTTCCTATATTACCGATAATGTTACAGTCATAACTCTACATTCTCGACAGAATATTCTTTTAAAAGTAATGCAGAAAACACTTTTATCGTCACATAATATATATAGTACATATTTATTATTCGACAGAATATAAGAACAATTCAAAATTCTTAAAAAGTAATTTTTCTTTAATATATTGTATTACGTAAACTGTGTAGAAAAATTTACTTCTTCTTACTGAGAGTATCCATAAGAGCTTTGAAAGCTTTTATACCCGCAGTACGAATTTCATCGTATTTAACAATTTCAGATTTGACACGCTTAAACCACTTACTTACATTCTGGAATTTACTGAAATCGTATTCCATGAGCTGAAAATAATAATAATAATAATAATAATGAGATAAAACAAATCGTCTATATGATTTATTTTAAATAAATTATATCGGAGGAACTGACTACTCATATTTTTGACTTATTTTACCTCGAAATTAGAAACAGTGGTTGCGACAGAATGATCGGCTATAGTTAAATTTTGACCAGCGACGTATGGATCGTTTTCTAAAAATTTATCGAGAAATTCGAAAGCTTTTTCTATCTTCTCGTATTTGGAATTATCTTTAGGAGCTCCAGCAAAGATCATTGGATACTATTTGATCAAACATGTAAGAGTGTGTCATTAATTTTTATTACGAATAACATATTTATATATATAACTTACGTAATATTCGGCGAGCGATTGATATAAAATATTAGCGTCGAAGAACAATCTTTGATTAACAACGGCACGTTTCTTAGGATCTTTTGGATACAATGAATCATTTTTACCATACTGATCGACCAAGTATCCCATAATTGCACGACTGTGGGAAACGGATAACTCATTATCGTAACAATACTAATAACACGGGATAATTAACGTACCTTTCCCATAAGTAAAAACCATTGTCATCGATTGTAGGTATAGTGTGTTGTGGATTCATCTACGATAAATCAAATAGTATAAATAAAAAGGAATTTTTGAATGAATTAAATCGAAATATAAGTGGTTACCTTCAAAAATTCTGGTTGTAAATGTTCACCTGCCATTAAATTAGTTTCTTTCAAATTTAAATTAACGCCGACAGCCGCGGCTGTTAAACGAACAGCCGAACATGGTGCGCTGCCTGGTGTTTGATAAAGATCGATCGGCATTTTGTCGCTTTAGAAAATAACATATCCAATCATATTTAAATCCTATTTACGTTAATCACCGGAATTACTTACAACAACAATTTTCTAATCATTTTATTATTAATCAAATTTATATATAAGAATATTACTTATCATATGGTTGAAAAATGAAAAAACTTTTTATCTCTGATAGTTCTGATTATCTAAATCACACGAGAGATGGTGCATTTAAGGCAGTGCCGGAACTACAAATGTTCGACCCACCTTGGAAAATATTATTTTAAACCTCCAGGAATAAAAAACTTATATTATATAAACTCTTATCTTATATTATAATATATAAAGAATATTAAATGTATAACATTTTTTTTGTCGAAATTTTAAATCTGCAAAATCTCTAATTATATATTTTTGATTCATTTCATTAGCAATTTAAGCTTCTACTGCTAACAATAGATAAATTATGAATTTCCTTATTTATTGTAACAAAACACTTCCAGATTCTGGTTTTACGGTATTGTAGTTCCGCCCCTGATTTAAAAAAAAAAAATCATTACTATGATCATTTTTTAAGGTCACCGATCAATTTTGTTAATTAAATTATACAAAACAATTGACACAAACATCATTCAAGGACATTTTTAACTTGCTTATCGTCGATGGAAATAAAACCTCTTATGCATCGAGCTTCCGAATTCACAAAAATAAAAAAAAATAAAAAAATATATATATATAAAGATATATAATTACACGCAACAATCATGCTAAAAAGTAAAATGATATATGTATTGGTTAAAGATTTTTAACATCGTAACAAATAACGATTCTTATTAATTCAAGGCCAAATGTCTGGAATGTTCTCTTTTGCCTAGTTTCACAATTTAAAATAAAACTTTGACCGATGTTCATTGAACTACATAAAAAATATAATTAATTTTAATTTCACTAGAATTTGTTACTAGAACACTTGTTTGTAATATAATAATCAAGATAATTTGAAGATAGTCGAAACAAACCTGTTCTTAAATCGCTTTTGGATGTTTTCGAAATGATTATTACAGTCACTCTGATCTAATACCGGTTCTACAAGCTTTCTATATAAATGATCACAAGAACTACGGTGCTGCCTCTCTCGTTGACAAGTATTTTGTTCACGAAGAGAAGGAAACAGAGAGTGAAACAGAGAGTGAAACAGAGAAGTGAAACAGAGAAGTAAAACAGAGAGAAACAGAGATAGATATCATTCTAGCTTGTTCTGTAATCTTACAATTGACGACAACCGTGGGCGTTGCCATTTGCCCTTTTTCAATAAGGATCATTTAGGATTACACATTTATGGATTATTTATCTTCTAACTTTAACATGTTTCAATATTTCTGTCTCTTTTCTAATTACCACAACTGTTTATACTTAGTAAAATATGTATAAAAAAAATGCTAAAAAAATTTTCAATCATTACTAAAAAACATGGTTATTGATTTATTATTTCTTGCTAAATATTCCATTTTCTTTTCTTATAACCTTGTTCACACACACATTTTTACCTCAGTTATCTATCAAGAATCCTTCGATAGTTTTTCTAGTATTGAACTAAAACGATGAGTAATCCTTCTGTTTCTCACTTTTTATTTTAAAAATTGCATTCTTTGAAATGTGACTTTTAAAAATACCATATCATTATTCAATGTATCGTTACAAGCTTTTCTTATCGCCTTTTAAATGACTCGACAATATCTTCTAAAATAATCGAAAAAAATGTCTAAATCATTGATGATATATAAATAATACTGATCATTTTTGTTAGAAAATATCTAAATTAATTCCACGAATTTATTGTAATATTAAATATTTTAATTGTAGGTATATATATATTTAAATATAAATTAAAAGAGTAATCAATAATATTCGCATTAAAAGTAGGATAAATATCTTCCGTAGAGTTTGATAATTCTCTTAACAAATAAAAAACAAAATCCTTACAGAATATAGGAATGCATTTTGCTTTGTCATTGTTTAATGCCTCTTAACTGTGACTCAACAATATTCAGAAGAGGAATAACATTTTTTTATCTTTGTAAAACAACAATCATTATAGGAAGTAAATACGATATTTCAAGAAACACGAACGCTCGTTAACAAACATTTGTATTTTCAATTCAATCGATAACGTATTGGATAAATTATTCGTTCAAAAAAACTATAAATGTATTATTACAACGTTCTTTTAAAAAAAATAATAACAATATAAGAATAATTTCCTGAATCTTGTATATAACTAACGTACTAATAATCATTCATTGATAATGCAGATCTCTATAAACTACTTTTCCCGATTACTGGTACAGTTCTTACCAGTTTTTGATAAGACAGGAATCTATTCAATTGCCTTTCGATACAGTTTAAATAATCATATCATTTATGTTTGATTATATTTTGATCTTGCTCATTTCATTTTTGATTGCAGCATTTCATTCTTTGGGATTTTAAGTATTTAAAACGAAAGACTAACAGCCTAAAAAAGTATTTTTCGTGGAGGGCAAAGAGTGTACTGTAATTTAAAAGAAAGTTTATTCAAATTTGTTCACTCTAACTGTAAAAAATATTGACGAGAACGTTCCGAAGATATGAAAGCTACGTGTGAAATATATGTACTTTGCAGCACTTCATTCTCTGGGATTTTAAGTATTTAAAACGCGAGTCTTGCAGCTGTGAAAAGTATTTTTCGTGGAGGGCAAAGACTGTACTTTAATTTAATATAATAATCATTAAGATTGAAAGACTATAAGTATGAAAATTATTGTCGCAAACTATTCAATAAAATACATTTTTTTCTGGTCCTGCGTGAGGTATGTCCAATTGGAAAATTATTGAAACAATAAACGACATAACTGTTTTCTGATATTTTGTGAACTTTTGAAGATCGATTTATTACTAGATATAGTATTCTTTCCGTAGGAATAAGAGTTTAATTTTATTTAATATGTAGGTCACTTATATCTTTTTACCTTAAGTATAGGAAATCTTAACGCAAGATTTTCAAATAAATGTGCACTGTCCCGCAGTGCATTCTCGGAAATCTTATGCCTCATAGATTGTTGATTACGCACACACAACTTGGTGCATTTTAAGATATAATATTATTCATACATTTTAACTACTATCGGAATACAAACTGCAAACAGTGGAATAGAATCTTGCCAATATCGATGAACCTAAAACAAAAATTAATTTTATATATATAACATATAATCATTAATGATAGAGTATTATATAAGATATATAATATATTATTAATGATAGAGTATTACAGACCTTGAGATACTACTGTAAAAATTGTTGTAAATATCCATTGATAAAGCGGTACTTTTTAATATTATTCCTTGCAGCTTGAAAAAAACATTACATTCTTAAACAAAAAACTAGATGAAAAGGGCATGCGTAGAAAAATGAAATTCGGTCTGCAATCCGCAACCAAAACTTTTCAATTTAAATTATTTAATGAATAATGAAATTTAAAGAAAAAAGAATTTAAATGACAAATAAATGAACATTTAAAAATACCGAATTCTCGATGCATTAGGAAATGTGTTTTTCTATATTTAAACACAAGTGAATATGAAAAAATGCATGTCTCTGATGCATGCTTTTTTTAATATACAAATATATGAATAGAAAAATGTTTCAATTTCATACAAATTTATCAATCGATTAATACAATTACAAATACACAT
>NW_014569725.1:0-19524 GCF_001313835.1 Polistes canadensis
AATAATTAATAATAAATAATAATAATATTAATAAAAAATACGTAATAATCGGGAAGTAAATATAAGAGTATCCTTATTACAAAAAAGAAAAAGTAAAAAACTATAGGGAAGCCTTAAAAATAAATCAGATGATTTATTGAATTTTATTCACTACTATTTTAGAATTTCTAGAACAAAATTTGAGAATCACTGGTATATACAACTTGACATAATTATCGTAACGAGTTATTATACTTCGATCGCGAAAATCGTTTCGAATAATAATATTTCAATTAAAATTATGGTATTAATTTTCTTTTCTTTTTTTTTTTTTTTTTATATTTCAAATCTAACAAAAACGTATTTCGAATTTGACCGAAGAATGCCTTTTTTCTAGCTGATTCGAAAGAAGATCTATCAAACGAGGTATACTAGTTTGTTCTCGTTTAAATAGGTTAGAATCATATCAAGGTCAACGTAATTTTCTTAAACGGAATATTCATGTTTTATTCAAAAATAGTTAAAGTCGACGTTGAGATTTTTTTTTTTTAAATATTACGTGCTGACTTCTTATGATGGGAATTGTGTGTGAGTTATGAGTTAACGTATGTACAACTGCATTATTAATCTTCATGCAATAATGGAAGAAATTCTGAACAAAATTTCTTGCATATTTAATAATAAAATTCTTCTTGAAAATTCTTTTAACGTTATTGAGAAATGAACATTTGTAATAAAAATTAATATAATATTGTAATAGATAATGTAAAAACGTAAGAATCAATTTAAATATTAAAGGATAAAATATTGATACATCAATAACTACACGTACTATTAAATTTTGTTAAAATTTTTCGATCAAGAATTGTCATGCCTCCTGGGGAGAGTTTCTTTGATAATAAAAATGAAAACCACGGTTAGAAAGAGCAAAAGAAGAACATAAAAATCAGTAATATACTGAAAATATAATATTGATTTATCGATAAATCCTTATAGCATAAAATTTCTGAAAAAAAGAAAAAAATTTTTTTCTTAGGTCTTTGTGTGAAGAAAATTTCTTTCGTAAAAAATGGTTATAAAAAAGAAAAGAATAACAGGATAATCAATAATATGTTATAAACAAAATATTGACATATTAACGAGTACACATTTGTATTTTTTTTTTTTTTTTTTTTTTTTATAAAATTTTTTTTTTTTTTTTTTTTTTAAATTACCTAATTTCTTATATTACGATTACATACATTTGTTATATATTTAAATAATACAATAGCGTGCTGATTTCATACTGATAATCATATATTTACATTTATTAATTAATTAACGTTAGAAAAATAATGTAACATTTGTTACATGTAGTATGTTAACAATGTTTTCAATCCGAGTAATTTTAAATTACTCATAATAACGAAAATGTTTAAAAATGTTTGGTCGAGAATAACATTCACGAGAAAGTGCAAGGTTTTTTTTTTTATTATATACACGTTTCCTTGATTTTTATTCCTTTACTACTTTTCTTTTTTTAAATCTCTTATTTCATATTTCCTGCGGTAATTTACATTTCCATCGCACCGGTAACGCAACCGCAGCCAGAGTTCTCGCAGATTTCATGAACTTCACGCGTGTTGAACTTTTGCACGTGTGTGACGTAACGGACACACACACTTTACTGAAACCTAAGCTTAATATTATCAATGTCTTTTTTTTTCTTTTTTCTTCATACTCATGTTCGAGTATGGCTTATTAAAAAATGTATCCAACAAGCGATCGCATTTTTTATTCGGTATTATCGATCATGAGAGTAGTTTTTTGTTGTTTTTATTTTTTTTCCTCGAAAATATATTTCAAGTTAAAAGTTTTATGTAATACTGCTCTTTATGGTGAAATATTATGTCTCTCTTCTTTCTCTTTTTGCTTTACACGTTTCGTAATACGTATATTATTATCGATAGATCTCTGCATCTTGTTTTTTCCTTTGCCAAGTAATATTTTTTTCAGTGACAGATAAAATATATGCAAATAATCGTTTACATTTATAATTGGGTATCAATAAAGTTATTCGAATGTTTTGAAATGTATATTATTATACTTTCAACAATTACTCTACGAATAAATATATATTGATAACGAAAAAGTTACTTTAATGTAAAAATGAAACAATAATTTAACTTTTTTTTTTTCCATATTTTGAATGAAGTTTATTAAATCAAATATGTACCATATTTATATTCTACCACTTTTTTTACCGCTTTTGATATAAAATCCGTCAATGTAATTCATCATTTCATCGATTTTTCCAGTGGCCAGTCGACCAGATTGACATCAAAATTTCCAAATTGAAAACGTTTTTCCCAGTTTTGCGTAAAATCTACTGAACTGCATTATTTTCATAAATATCGCAAAGTTTGTTAAAGATTTAAATCCCATTCATTCATTTTTTCGTAAAAACAATTTCACAATTTATTGAATTTCTTCTTTATTTTCATTCATTTTTAAAAGATAATAACCTTTAACCGATTAAACAAATATCACAATTCATTGTTTTAATTATTATATAATATATTATACGATCCTAAAGTAAATCTACTTGGTAAAATACGAAATAACTTTCTTTTTCGAATCTCCCACCATCCCCTCGTCTTATACCACTACTTATTGGACATCTTGTATATTTATTGAATTCTGTTACCTGGTAATGAGATTTGTTTAAAAATGACTTGAAAACGAGAAAGTATTTCATGAATTGCAGTTGAAAAAGATTTTACATTAAAACGATTTTAAAAATCACTGACTTATCAACTATGATCTTAGGAACCTCGTAAAAAAAAATAAAAATTGCGAAAATAAAGTGTCTTTGTTACTGTTATCTATAACGTTTCTTGTTTATTATATAATACATTATATAATTTCAACATATACTCTACCAAAATAAATAAATTGCTAGTTTTAAAAGGAAAAATTAAAAAAAAAGCTAAAATCATATAATTTTTACATATTTACCAAACTTTATAGCGTGCACTGGTACCAAAAATGTTTTAAAAAATTATTTAATATAATTTAATATAATTTAAATTATATATATTAGAAGAGATAATTTAATAATATTTTATATAATATGAAAATAATAATGTAATTATAAACTTTCGGGCATGGAATCGCAAGAGAATTAATTTTGATAATTTTAAGATGTTCGTAAGAACACATAAAAAATAATCATAAGTAAAATATATCTTTGTTATATGTTGTTACTAAGAGCTTAATAAATCCCTTAAAGATAAATTGTTTTTTCTAGTGATACATGAGTTCTTAAGAGAAAGTTCTAATAATCGACAAAAGTTGCACACGTGTGCACGTGTGTGCGTCAACAACAACGTTCTTAATTAGACTCATTCTTTGGAATAGCGAAACAGTTTCTTTCGTCATTCCGCCAGGAAGAAGATGAAACTTGGAAACGAAGAATGTGATTAATCTTCACGAGAAATCACATCCTTTAGACTGTGCCACGTTTCTCAAGTTGCAGAGTCCATTCAGCATTCATTTTCTCACGTTTTAAAGTTAATATAACGAATAAGTATTTACATTTTGTGAATAAGTAGGAAGAAGTTAATATTCTTTGGTTTTGTTACGAAGCATGTTCGATTTTGTTTTATTTGGAATCTTTTGTATTCGAGAAAGTTTCAAGATTGATAAATTAAACGAGAAACGATTCAAGTTGATTTTACTTCTGTTAGAAAAATCATCGATATTATCAAGTTATACAATTATTTTATACAACTATTATATTTTTGGGATCTTGTTTTAAAATAATTATGAGTAGTGAAAAAAATGATATAGCTGTTATGGATAGAAGGGTTTTAAATTGTAGTGTTTTCAATTTTGATTCTTCTAACATAAGATCGAAATTATATCAATTGTATATTAATTCTGTAATAATTATTGTTTGATTTTCCATCGGTTTCGATTTCGGTTTAATATTGTTTTGGATGTAATTTTTTGTTCTGTATCAATACAATTTTCAGTTTTTTAGAATAAATATTAAAATCGGTTCTATATCGGTTCCATATTGATTTTATTTTCATTTTTATATCTTGACTCCGTATCAGTTTTAATTTTAATTTTTGTTTTAAATCAAATTTATATCGGTTTCATTCTAATTCTATAACTGATATTTTTCGGCTCTGTATCTCTATTGATCTTGTTCCAAATCGGTTCTGAAACTATTATTTTTTTTTTGTTCTTTCAAATGAATATTACATCGATTCCACATATCGGTAATATAACAATATATATTAATGTAGGATTATTGAGCGCCTCTATGCCAAATACATAAATAGATATTCGTGAGGAGGTTGACCATGGCTCCTAGATAGCTCAATGGATAAAGCAGTTGCCCAGAAAGCGAAAGATCCTGGGTTCGAATCCTGGTCCAATCAAATTCCAGTGGATCCAATTTTTTCACGAGTCCTACATTAATATATAATAATATATATTTTATATGTTTGTTTGGTATTATAGTTTTATATTAGCAAAGATATTATTGGATGGCAATAATGCCAGATAGATTATAAGAATTTGTGTTAAACGATTGTAAAGGGAATTTGGGGATCCGTCAAAGGAAGGAAGAGAGTAATAAAAACAATATAAAATAATATATACAAATAATAAATATTAACATAATAATATATGTTTTTTTCTTAGTTCTGTATCAGTTTCAATTTCGGTTCTTTTAAATTAATATTATATCGGTTACACACATATATAGGTTTTATAATTATTATTTATCTGCTCAATTATCTCGGCTTCAATATTAATTCTTAAAAACCGATTTTTATATAATTTCCATACGCTAATTATATAATTATTATATTTCGTTTCTGTGTACTGTATCGATTTTAATTCTTAATACCTCGTTATTAAGTCGGTTTCATATTGTTCGTGTTTTTGTGTATCGGTTTCGAATTTGATTACTATTATCTTTACAAAAAGTGTTAAGTGGATTGCAGTTAAAAAGGTTGAATAATAATATGTTATATAATAAAAATAATAATATAATCGTAAACTTTCAGACTCGGAATCGTAGAAGAATCAATTTTAATGATTTTAAGATCCCACTAAAATAAACGGAAACGGAAACGTTGTTGGCATCAAAATCAGTTTCGATTTTAATTCTTTATAACCGATATTATATCGATTTCATACTAATTCTATAACTATTTGTTATTTATCCATTCTATATCAGTTTCGATTGTTATACTAAAAAAAATCTGTTATTACCTCGATTCCATATTGTTTATATAATTGTTTTATTTTTCTGTACTGTATGAATCCTGTATAGAATCGAATCGTGATTTAATACAGAACGGAAAAATAGCAATTATATTATAGCACGGATATAGAACCGATTTAATATCAGTTCTAATTAATCTGAACCGAAACTAATATGAGAGAACCGTTATATCCGTAACAGTTGTAACATTTTCATTATAACAATTCCCATAATTATTTCATAAACCGAAATTGTTTTCCTTATTGTTTTTTTATTCTCTTGGATGCAAGAAAACTTTGACCTGTTCCAACGAGTCTTGTGATAGACCGTAACGATCTGATTATCTTATCTGTGGGAAAACTATCTGTCTTTTTTATTTTCTTTTTTTTCCTTTCTTCTCCCCTTCCTCGACTCTCTCTCTCTCTCTCTCTCTCTATCTTTATCTCCCTCTCTGTGTCTATCTCACTATTTTTATTTTCATAGTTACGAAACGAGTAACATCGAAGAACTAGTAAGAACTTTCTTTTTAACCTTGGTAAAGTCATATGTTGATGTGGTAAACCGCTTGAGCTGATTAGCAATTTAAAATTATACTCGCTTGGTTGATAGATTCGTAATTGTACCCTTTTAATCTGCAATTCATTTCTTTTTCTTTATGTGCCGTCCTTGCGGTTGTCTTTTTGTTATTGCTTGAACTCATTTTAATCTTTACTTATTTGATCATATTTTGTCCTATAGTAAAGAATTTAATTCGTTTAATGCGTTAAAAAATACTCGCCGTTTTTTATTTCAAATAATTACAAATGTTATAAAAAAGAAGAAGTAAAAAGATTTTCGATTTGTAAATTTAAGTAAAATTTCCCATAAATATACGCGTATATTTAAAAACAAACGTGCGACGATTAAAATGACTGATTTTAAATTTAGAATACAAATTCTGCATTCAATATTATCACTTTTTTCTTTATTTTATTTTATTTTACATACACACACATACACAATTTTAATTAGAAATATAATTTTATTTATAATTTAATCCATTTTAATACTAATGTGAGTATTCAATTGTAAGAGAAATAATTTTTGTTAAATATTGACCATTTGACCGATTCGAATATAAATTAGTATACGTATACTCAAGGCTGATTTTAAACTCATTGTCAGTCGCAAATGATATTAACCTAAACTGCAATAATTGTAACGTACCAACATTATATAAAACAAAGTAATACTATTAAAAAAAAACAAAAAAAAACGGAGAAAATCAAACCATTTGCAATTTGCGTTTTCCTAAAAGCCATATTGCATAATTGTTTCGAGCAATTTAATTTTTGTTTTCAGTTAACCTATTTAATTTTGCGCAAAAATAACGGGAACGTTGACGAGATTTGGTATCTGCATCAATGAGCATTCAAGTTTCTAACGCTAGCTAATAATAATAATAGTTAACCTATTTAATTTTGCGTACCGTATAGTGTACTATTTAAATAAAAATGAGAAAAAAATTAAAAATTACAATCAAACGGTAATAGTGAAACTGGTATGAGGTCAGCGCATACCTATGAGTATATCTCGACTCTATACAAAGTGTAGGTAGATTAGTGCTACTTAAAAATCCAACAAATTCTACTTACGATTCAATTACTTTTTTTCCATTATTTGATTTTACACACTTCACAATTTTAATTACAAATATAATTCTATATTTTTAACTTATTTTAATATTAACATTCAATTGTAAAAGATATCTTTCGTTAAAGATTGATCATTTGACCGATTAGAGTATAATTAATAATAAGTACACGTACACTCAAGGGTACGGCTCTAGGCTCATTGTTAGTCACAACTTAGGCTAGCAATAGCTTTAAAATACCAACATCATAAAACACACACACAAAGTAATAGTATTTAAAAAATATTAAAAGGTCAAATCATTCAAAATCTGTTTCCCCTAAAAATCATATTGCATAGTCGTTTAAAACAATTTTTTAATATTTGCTTTGAGTTTACTTATTTTAGTTCACGTATCGGATGGTGTACTACTTAAATAAATATTAAAAAAAAAAAGAATATTAAAAATTATAATCAAATGGTAATAATATGAAACTGGTCTAAGGTCAACGCATACGCATAACCATTCAGTTAGAGGTCACATTACAGTACGTTGAACAGCTGTTCGTTAAAGTTTTTCTTTAAATTTAATCCTTAGTTTTTGGTAGTGTGTGTATACTTCACTGTATTTCCATTTATGTAAAATCATGGTAAATCTGTTGAAGAAGTTCTCTTACTTTATGTTGACTCTGACATTCTTTTTGTTGGTGATTATTACATGTATAATCATCTGCACCATGTAATCGATCAATTTGTTCCTTCTCAGCGCTCATATCGTACACATTACTCATTTTGATTCTCTAATGAACTAATTCATTTAATAAAACATAATAAAAATTATTACATATTCGCTTTAAAACAACCAATTGCTCTGTAATTATCTTTATTTTTAATTTATTTTCCCGTAACTATCTTCATTTGTTTTTACCTGACCTCTTTTTATGAATTCTGTGTTAATGGGTTTATCCCGTAAAATAAAATAAATAAATAAATACCTTCGAGAGTATCTCGGGACACTGTATAAAGTGTGTAGGTAGGTTAGTGTTAACCAGAAGTCATTACGCTCTAAATACAACAGAATAAGGAAGGAGATTATCGAGTTGTTGCGTTATGTTGTCGTATGTTGTATCATGTCGTGTCGTGTCGTGTCGTGTCGTGTCGTGTTATATCAAAAATTCGTGTCACATTGATAGTAGTGACGTTTTCATCGTCAGCTGTCGAGAAACTTCAGGAATGAACACGTCAATCGATCTTATGTGTGTATCGCTGATGTGTGTTTGTCCTCTGTGAAAGTACATGTAATCTCTCTAGGACATTCTTCAACCCACGCACATATACATATATATACATGCAGATATATACGCATATAATAATAATGATCCTATCAATTCCACTCACTGAATTTGGACATTTCCAAAATTGAATTTATTATCTAACGACAGTAAATTCCCCCCCTTTTCGTGCAAATTATCTGACTCGTATTGCATCCACATTCGTATTCGCATCGAAAGTTTAGATTTTCGACACAATTGGACAATGATTTATGTTTCTAGGAGACGAAATGAATTTTCAATTAATATTATTTTAATTTTAACAAATGAACAATTTATACGAACGATTCGTTGCTGCTGTGTTATTTTCTTTATAAGTGTGTCAATTTTTAAATGAATTTCATTCGACATCGTTCGATCGTTAATATCATTTATTTTGACAAATTTCTTTTACCGCTTTTTTTCTATTCGTTATCCGATGTTAATCGAGAAGATCGATTGAATTTAATATTTTTTATAGAAACTTATTCGATTGATGATTCAAATTGTATTCTTCTTCTATTCGTCATCAGTATTTTTCTCAATAAATTCATTTATTTCTTGTTTTTCTTTTTTAATTTTCGAAATTTTTCAACCGAATTTTTATACGAGGATATATCGAAATCGTTTTCACGGATTTACTATCGACCTTTAAAAATATTTTTTGTATATCCCATCGATTGAATCTGATTGCTTTCCGTTCCGTTCACGATCGATTTGACTTCCCTTCTTTTTCTTTTTTTTTTCTTTTCTTTTTTTTTATGGCACAACATGCGAACGAAATTGGATTTTCACTCTCTCTCTTTCTCATTTCGACCCCCGAAAATCACCAATGTTCTTTTCTTGAAACTATTTACTTCCTATGTTTTTTTTGCTCCTTCTCTTAGTTTCCCTTCCGTTTCATTTGAAGCCTTTCCCCCTTTTATTTCTTTTCTTCTTCCCTGTTCAAGACAGATCCTCGATGTGTTTAGGATAAAGTTTATCTCATTTCCGAGGTAGAGTTCTTTGACCTCGATCATCATTCGAAAAGAATTGATTTCTTCGTCTATGTTAATTTTAGGTAGTTGTGTGTTTGTCGTGTTTTCTATATAATAACAATTAAAAATACTCGAATATTAGAGTATGATCAATTTATATTACATTTTATATTTTGGGCGATAAAAATTGTTAAACAAAATAATATAAAATTATGATGTAGTAAAATTTGAAGGAGTCAATGTAATATTCTGGAGTTATATTTCATTATATTATGCTCACTGACAGTATTTTGGATAAATATTTTTACTTAAACATAATTAAAAACAATTTTAACAATAGGAATTTATAATTATTTTGAAGTATTATCAAGACAAAAACACAAGGCACGCATTTTGTATTAATCCCATAAAAAATTAAGGGATAAATTAGATAGGAAAATTCCAAAAACTTTTATTTTTTCTATAGCATAATTGAAACAAGAATTCGAAAATGAATAGGCAAACATACCAGTAGGATATTTTTCAAAAATTATAAATAATATTCTAAGCAATAGATGTATTTTAAAACAAAATGTTTATTCAACAAAGTATTAAAATTGTTTTCACAATATTAGATTAATTACTATCTAAGCAAAAATGAAACATTATTTCGTTTAATAATTTTTATTGTGCAATGTAAATAAATTTATGAAAATAATTTTATATTTTTTTGTAAATATTAATAAATAATTTATTGTTAAAAAAGCAACAATCAGGTTTATTGCTTTATAAATAACAAAAATATGAAGCCATAAAGTTGGTCATACTTTTGTACAGTGGTTCTCAAACTTTCTATTCTTGTCAAAATCAAACAAATTCACTTTGCAAAAAAGTAAATTTTGTTTTATTAAAAGACTAGCCGAAAATAAATAAAACATACTTTATTTGTAAATACTTCTGCAAACATTTGATACTAAATGAGTTTATGATTTGCACCAATTGTTCATAGTATATCAATATCATAATATCATTATCATTATAAGAGGGTTATTTTCATCTTATTGTTAGTATTATCATCATCACCATATCATTAATATTATTATTATTTTTATCATTATTTTTGACCCAAGTTATAATATATCATAGTAAGATTGACATCCCCTTTTTCCTATCACAGAACCCTTCTTATCTCTCCCTACGCTTTCTCGCTTTCTTTCACAACCCTCTTCTAACCCTTACTAACTCCCTAAACAAACTCTTCCATTGCATTAGTTTCCCTTTGTCCAAAAACCAGGGAGATACATTTCGATTTCCAACCAAACTATACTACTCGAATATCTACTCTTCTTAACTTTGAAAAATCTCTTTGACGCTAATTTACTGTCTGAACGAAATAAAATGCACATCTAAATAAATATAAGTTTTTCAATTATTTATTGTATTTAGAAACTAACTCGTGTTGTTGTGTCCTGTTTACCCCTAAACTTAAAACTTTATTTTCTAATTTAATATATGTAATATAATATAAATNATAATTAATCAAATTTTTATTAGATTGTACGAAAAAAAAGTATAATCGTACTTTTAATAACAATTTGTATCGCAAATTAACGATTTTTTAATATTATAATAATTTTTAGTATTATTATATGGCCCATTAAATTATTTTTTTTTTACGAAAGAGGTTTCTCAATATGATTCTATTATTTTTTTAATTTGTACTGGAACATTAACAGAGTAACATTAACATTAGAAACTTATCTCAAGTTAAAAAAAAAATCATACTTATACTTCCATCTTTTTCAGTCACTCAATTAGAATATTTTATTTATCATTTCAATTATAAATCTTTAATTAGTGTTGTTAAGAATATATAAGCTTACGATGATTCCATTTTAAATATAACTACCAATTAAAAATTTCAAATTTTTCAGCTTCGTCAAATAACTTTTGATACATTCGTCATTCATTTTTTCATTAAACCGTAACTAATGTCTTAATTGATTATATATTATGTATTAAATAATTTTATTATAAATCTTGTTATTCACATGAGGATTTTATATTCTTTGACGAGCACGTATGGAATCGTTGATATATCAAAGTATTGATCGGTCTCCTATGTACGAAGATAATCGTCCAACTGTGACGTTATCCCACGCTCCCTTATATTTTCGTTTCCCTGAGGTTCGTTTCCACCCCAGGTATAAAATACAGAAAAATATAAATGCAAGATCCTGCGTTCGAGATAAATTTATTTTTCCCCTTAACATATATACAGGAACGGATGTCCTAATTCTCCTCTCCTAGCCGACAGATTGGCGCCTCTCGTCTAGTATACCACAGAACCAAGGCCAAATACTATTTTCTAAAGTTTCTCAACGATAAATTCGAAACCTTAACCTTCCTTAACATTCAGAGTTTACACAGCTGTAGATCCTATCATTCGTAACAGAGAATTCTTTGAACCAGTGGTTCCCAAAATTTTTCCGATTTACATTGTGTCTTTGTTGAACTTAGATTTCCTATGTCAAATTCTACCAAATACATTTTACGAAATAGCCAATAGTTATCTGCAAGGGTTAAATAAAAATAATTAAAACCTATGTCAAATTCTAACAAGTACCTACATTTTGCGAAAAATAGGCAATAGTTGTTTAAGTAAAATTAATTAAAACACATTGCAGATAAAGAATAAATTAACAAATTTAATTAATTGTAACAATATTAGTGAGATGGATGATCTTGTTGATTGTTTTACATTTTCTGAAATGGCGTAATTAAACTGGGACACAATCGTTCCCATTTCTTTCTCCGTAATGATTTTCACGCGATAGTTAGATTTTATCACAGCAATTGCCAAAAATTTAGTTTCGCATAAATGAGAAATTGCGAGTGGGATTGAAATGATGAAAACTATATAATATTTCGCGGCATCCTTGCGAAGAAGTAACGATGCTCAAAAGCGTCAAGGTGCACACTTTGAGAACCATTATTTTAGACCATATAGAATGTTTTTTTTTAGAATATACCTGGAACTTCATATTTTATGATTAGATCCTAATATCTCAAGATAAATATTCTGAGACCTAATAAATTATTTGGTTTTCCAAAATATCTTTTTTTACTTTTTTTTTTAAATGATGAAACTCTTGTGTATTTACTTCCCGATTATTACGTATTTTTTATTTATTGTTTATTTTTTTTTCAATATTATTATTATTTACTATCTATTATTATTACTACTATTATTATTATTATTTATTTGGTAGTTTTATTTATATTTAAATATTTATTAAAAATAATTTTTATTATTCTTTCGGTTATATCCCTGACTGTGTGAACTAAAAATTGAATAAATAAAATTCTTAATTCTACAGGAATTTCTCGAGAATATAAATGTGTCCGCATTTTTCGCATAGCAAAACGGATATTGTTTCGTAAGAAATATTTGGTAGCGTAATATAGATTATTTATTAACGTAGTATTAATTTAATGGAATGAGCAACACGTGATGAGATAAATGAAAATTTGACGAAGATATGGAAGATGGGAGAACAGTTGGAAATGAAATGTTTTTTCACACGCTACGTTTTTCGATTTGAAATTATAAAAGAAACATATACAATAATTGACAAAACTATATCAATGTAAATTAAACAGCAAAATATTAAAGTAATAATACTAAAATTCAAAAGAATGATAAAGTATAATATTTAAATAGCACAGGGAAATATAATTATAATTATGAAATCATAAACTAATACGGTGGTTATATACGTAATAATTAACTTTCCAAGTCTTAAAAATATATTTGTTGCTGTTAACAATAAGTGCAAAACTGGATTCAAGCATTAAAAAACCCTTTCTTTGTTTTCCATTTAAAAGCATCATTATTGAAAATATTGATTCGCATAAGTATGTAATCGAAAACGGTAATAACACTCTAAACCCATTACCGTATCATTTAATTCGGATAAATTTGGACCAAAGTGACGATCACAAAAATATTCGAAAAAGGAACCGAAATTGCGGTGAAATACTGTCGGAACTATTGTTTGGTTAAATTAATGCTTGCTGTCTTTGTTTTTGACAACAAAATTATAATGTTTAATTTAAAAGAACAGTAAAAATTATATTAAATTCATAGCCATATCTTGTCTGAAATTAAAACCACGAGTCATATTCGTGATAATTATATTTGTTCTAATATTCTGATCATGAGTCAAACTGGTCAAAATATGACAAAGTGTTAAAACATTTTTGTGTAATGCCATATATTCAATTTTAATTAGAACCCAAAACGGTGAATTATACTTTTTAGGAACCATTACAATTTGTCTATATACTATCGGTTGAGAAACACTGTTCTAACGTACTTGCGTAGTGACAAGCATTATCCGACACAAATCGCAATATTGCATTGTTTACTTATACAGTCTGCATCGAATATATATAGTCCCACGGAAAATTGTATTAAATCTAACATATAAGTGGCTAATCGAATAATTAAATTATGTATAATAATAATATAATCATAATAATCTTATCCATCTAGTGTATTTTTTTCAACGACTCATGTCAGAGTACGGGAACGTTAATATATCAAAAAGAAAATATCGATCAGCCTAGGTAGGAAGGATAATCATCGAACGAAGATGGTTTCATGGCGGAACTATAGGACTTCTCTTATGTTAGTTTGCTATCGAAAGAGAAAGAGAGAGGGAAAGAGGAAGGAGAAACGGTCGGTGGTATTGCTGCTAACGGTACTACACACAGTGCTCGGTTAGCTTTAATTTAAAGCTGACGATCTGGCGCAAATCGAGTGCCACTGTGTATAAAGAAAATATGGTTCTTTCTATAGTAAACGTATACGATATTCAGCGCCGTCTAGCGTCTGCTCAACATTTTGGGACTTTTCAAATATTAGGTTGAACCAAAAGTTCGTGCATTTTTAAATGAATATTTCCAAAGTAAATTTTACCAAAACTGGGATGTGTTATGGGATCGAGGATCAAATGGCCAATTATGAATTTTAGCTTTAAAGAAAAACAAAAAAAAAAGAAATAATAATAATAATAATAAATTCATGACCGTGCGTGCTGGGCCGCAGGTTGAGTACGGCTGGACTATAAGATACGTGTTGTTAGTCTTAAAGTAGATTTGACGTATATCATAAGATTGATTTCCCAAGAGTATTATACGTATACGAAACTATAGAAATAAATTCAACTTCAGGCGTGTTACCTTTAATCGTTTGTCTTTTCGTTATCGATCTGAACTCCTATATTCATGCGCACGAATAAGAAAGAGAGAAAGTGAGGAAATGGAAAGGGAAGAAGGAAAAAGGTAAATGTGTTGGAACTTTTCCCCCCAACTTCCTTTTCATTTCTCTCTATTTATCTCTCTCTCTCTCTCTCTCTCTCTCTCTCTCTCTCTCTCTCTCTCTCTTTCTCTCTCTCTCTCTTTCTCTCTCTCTCTCTCTCTCTCTCTCTCTCTGTTTCTCTTTCATTGTATTTCTCTATCTTTGTTTTGAATACAATTTGAAAGTGTGAGTAGTAGTTGCGTGCTGCTTCGAAAGTCCGGTAGTCACGGAATACGAGATAAGGAAAAAACGAAGGTGAGCGTAAAGTTGATGTTTCTATGATGTTGAGTATGAAAACATAGGCCAAAATAGAGTGAGAGGATTAGAAAAACGCTAGATCAATGTTTGTTGGTTACCTACCTTTCGTGAAAACGAGAAAAACTAGTGTTCACTACCGTCCCAGTACAATCGTATAGTTTATCACTCATGTGCGTGAGTCACGCATCTCTATATAGGGTGGACGTGTTTTCAAGAATTGTAGACGGTTTTTTCTTATAATTTGACATGAGTTTCCTTCTTTCTATATTTTTTTTTTGTATCGCTTGGTCCGCGAGCATTTCGAGGGCCCATAGTTTAGTTTTTTTTTGTTCAGATTTTGTTAGTAACGTGTGGAATATAGGGGAAATGGTAATAGTATTATGGCTTCCTTATAGGTAATTTGATCTCCTCACGATTTTTATTATACGAAAAAGATACATAACGAATTATGATGTCATCTGTTGCGTCTACTTTACTATATACGTTAAGGAATATATTATTTTTACAATAGATGAAATATACAGGGTGTCCTATAAATGTTGGTGTAAGTGAGTAGAAATTGATTTTACATGAAAAACTAATGTTGAAAATGTGTGTGCGTGTAGAATATAATTTATTCATATATTTCGTTTTATTTTCGAGACAAATTTAAAATAATTTGAAAATTTGTCGAATACGCGTGTACTTATGATAATTAAAAAAGAAAGCAAAATATGACGAAAATATTGATTTTGATTTTTTATTTCTAACGTGATGCCAACAAAAATTACTTGACAAATCGAAAATCAATAAGATTCTAAATCACCTTTGAAATTATTTTTTTTATAATGTAAATGATTGTGAAATTTAGAGTAAAGTTAGGTATCAGTAAACGTAAAAAACGAAATTACTTTAGGAAAAATCCAATGTATGTAGTATATTTGTTCATCATAATGGGGGAAGAGTAACATGCCACCTATAAGAAGTTGTAATAATAAAAAATAAAAACTAGTCAAATATTTATTGTTTATGAAAAATAAGTTTTACGGTTTCACTTTTGTGATCTACAAAAAAAAAATTGGTCTACCAAAAATTTTAAACAATTTATATTATGAATCAGATTGTAGTAAAAAATATGTAACTGGTGGGCCAGATTACCACCTCATCGTCTGCACTTCGTGAAAACGAGAAAGACTAGTTTTCACTACCACAATCTTGTAGTTTATCACACATATGCGTGAATAAGGTATCCGTGTGAACGTGTTTCAAAGAATGGAAGATGTTTCTTTCTTGTAATCTTTATTTCTTTCTTTCTTTATTTTTTATCGGTTGGCCACAAACCTCTCTTTAACAATCATAAGTTACTTTCTTACCAAATTTTCTATAAGTTAAATCAGAAAAATATAAAATTCACATAAATATTTCCATTTATTATTCAATATCAACTACTTAAATTTAATTAATTTAATAGGAAGCATATTTGCAATTGAAGTATTTCAAAAGAATAAGTTCGATTAAATTGTCGTATCTGCCATTATTTACTTTACTATTATTTATTTAACTTAATAGGTTTTTTTTTTTCGATTTCACTTCTTTTCGATTGCACTTTTTTCTTATTTCTCATTTACTAATGTATTTTTTTATTTCTCCCTTATTTCTTTCGAATTGGATAAGTCCATCTCAAAAGATATAATATAAATGAGATGTCTGATTTTCTTCGAACGTCCCTGAAAGAATCTCGGAAAGAAATTACTCTTTCAACGCAAATTAAATATTAACGCTACAACTACGCGAAAAACACAAAAATAGCATTTTTAGACACACAACGCTTTTATAATCTTTTATTATAATTAATATATATTATATTTAAAAATATATTAAATTATACATTCTCACATAATCTATTTAACAAAATTATTTTTAGATAATCATTTAATTGTTATGGGCACTTAAATATAAGCGTCCAGCGAAGGTTATCGGTATGGATTATGGACGCATATGTGCGTCCAAAGATTTTTTTTATCTTATAAGCTCGTCAAACGTAAAAACTTTTAATATTTAAGATATAAACGTATCTCGTTATAGCAACGAGAAAAAATAGAATGATTTATATAGCATAATATATATAGTATATAGATAATAGTAAGTAATAGTAATTTGATCGTGCATATCTATCAGTATTCTGACAAATTTCACATTTAACAACAAATTATTCCGCCCTTAGCGATTATAACTGCGAGTAGCGTAACTCTCACGCGAAGTACTTTCATTTTTAAAGCATTCCTCAATCAAAGGGTTAAAATTATTGGTTTATCCACAAAGTTCGTATTGATTTATAAATATATATATATATATATAGAATAGTTTAGTGGCCTAACTACAATTGGAAATAAGAAAAAAAATGTTATTTGAAGTTCAAGTGAAATTGAAGTTAGGTTATAGCAAATTTAACGAAGCAATGAACAGGTCACTGAGCACATACATTCAAACATTACTACGAAATTCGTGTTGAAAGTTTCTTTGCTGGATGATGAAGTTTCTTTGCTGGATGATGAAATATGAATTATTGTATATCCATAAATAATTTTTATGAGAATCGAATATAACCTGTCTTTTTATAATAACAGTTATTTCGTTTGTCTATAATACTTTTGGTGATAAACAAATGGTTCCTTTTTACTACATTCACGTATCAATCACAAAATTCAACTTGTTTTCATTAATTTATTGGAAGTAATTCTCAAACAGCTGAATATTGAAAAGTAAATCTTTCATTGATTGGTAATGTTCTTCAAATCGTGTTTCATGATATCTATAGTTGAGATGAAACACGTCAAATATTTTGTGTAGGAGTATTATTACGGTAAACCATAAGTTCGTGTATTTTTAAATTAATATTTCCAAAGTAAATTTTACAAAAACAATCCATTATGCAGTTTCAAAGTAAAATTTCAATACAATAAAAGCACGAACTTTTGGTTCATCTTAATATCAATAAAGTTTATTGTCCCTTAACCTACGATTTAAATTTCGATGATACGTGCTATAATAAATAGAACAAGTTTACATTGCACGTTGAATCATTTCACGGTTCGGCTAAGTTTTGACAATCGAACACATCTTATGGCATGTTGAACCATAGGAACAAATCGCAAGATTGGAACGTGTTGTTTAGGTTTGATCCGATCGACGTACCTTTCACGTAGCTTTCACTCGTGATACTCATGTTTGGTCCATTTTTCTTACCACGAGTCTCACCCGTGATGTTCATGTTCAACTTATTTTTTTGTTACCACATGTCTCACACGATTTTGTAAGGCAAGGGATTCAGAACGAACATCGTGATACTCACTTGTAGGTCTAAATCAATCCAAATTGCATAATTGGAAATTGGGATTAATAAATGTATATATATAAATAAAATTATGTATAAATACATATATATATTAAAACGCGGTACTGTTCTTCCAGGAAATCTGCTTTTATCTATTTCAATTTCATTTGTTTTCAATTTTATAATAATACGTTTCTAATCGAACATTAATTAATAATACGTTTTATTTATATTTTTAATTTCACCAATACAATATGTTTCCACAATTTAATCGGTAAACCCCAGGAAGGATACTCTCTGTTTATATTTAATTATTATTTTTCTTTATATCTCTATACAAACTTACCGAGTAATCTAATATTATACTTTGTGCATAATAATTTATTAGTTCAATAAAATGTTATTCGTTATCTTTTCAAATTTCTATTAAAATAATTATCAATGCATAAAATAATTAATATTAAAATAATATACAAATGCAAGTATCACCTGAATTCAGATGACGCGATTTTATTCGAAATTTTATATTGTTACTCGAATCTTAGGTGAAGTGACAGTTTAAACAATAACTGTTAAAAAGAACAAATCAAACTATTAAATGATACTTAATTTCAAATATATTTGTTGAATAATTGTCAGCATACTAATAGGTTTTATATTGCAAGATCAACTTGCTATTACTTATTATTATATATACTATATATATATATATATATATAAATTATTCTCTTTTTTCTGGTGTTATAACGAGATACGTGCACATCTCAAATATTAAATATTAAAAGTTTAAAAAGAAGAACTTTTCTTCCATGCCACAATGGTCAAAATATACGACCCATGTAACTTAAACGGAAAATCACCGAAAACCAATTCAACACGGTACGTGTTAACTAAATCAACAGACACAAAAGAATCGGTTGGAAACAGTACGTAACAACTAGTACAGATTTAAAATACAGTGACTTTCCATCGTTGTTGTGTTCGAAGTTTCTTGCAATTTGAAAACGCAAAAAGAGAGAGAGAGAGAGAGAAAGAGAGAAAAAGAAAGAGAAAGAGAAAAAGAGAGAGAGAGTCATCATTAATAGTAGAACGGTGAAGGAACAAAGAGAAGAACCGCTGTGGTTTGGCCTCGTTTGCACAATAATTGCATGCTGGTAAAGTAATATATCGTAAATCGTATGAGTACACATTCTTCCTTCTCTTTCTTTTCTTTTCTTTTCTTTCTTTTTTTTTTTTTTAAGTAAATAAAGTTGCATAACGAAAGAACAATGTAAGCTTTGTGGGTTTTATCGTTCAACAATAGATCCTTTTAATCGTCCAAAAAATTCTTGTCAAAATATAAATAAATTTAAAAAATTTAAATATGTGTGTATGTAAGTATAAAGTTATTTTAGATTTTTTTTTCTATTTTGTTTATGAACTTTCGGAACATCCAAATATCTCTCTCTCTCTCTCTCTCTCTCTCTCTC
>NW_014569725.1:19632-22388 GCF_001313835.1 Polistes canadensis
TTGTTATTCATAACGAACGATCGAGATAAAACAGACTAACAACTTTGCGACTGCGTTAATTATTCCCTCTAATCCCCCTACCCCACTCCACCTCTTGGAAGTTCTTTTAATCCTCTCAAACCGTTGATGATGACTATTTGCGAGGAAACACGTGTGGTTTTTTCTTTTTTCCCTTTTCTTTTTTTTTTTATTCATTTCGCTATACAAGTTTTGTCGGAATGATAAGGAAAGATTAATTGGTAGCATTAGCGGTCGCGATAAAACAGAATAAACAATCAACTTCCTGCAGATAATATATTGTATAATAATTACCGAAATTAATTCATATCGCGTTTTATTTTTTATGATAATAAAAATGAATATGTACCAGCATTTTTCACGAAATAAGGAAAAATTGATGTAATCGTCATTGTGATTAAATATACTTTTCAAAATAAACTATAATGAATATAATACGAAGAAGAGAAAAATGAAAAAAGAGAGAGAAAGAGAGATAAAGAGAAAGCATAACGAATTATCGAAAAATAAGAGAAATAAATTCGCGAATATTCGTTATTATTACTAAGAATAAGAAGTAATAATCAATTTATTACCAGAAAAAGAAATTTAGACGTATAGAAAAATTTGTATTACAACGGTTCATCGTTAGATTGAATAGAACACGGTTATAAACGAAGGAGTCACGCTGTAAATTGCAAGTAGTAGTAGTAGTAGTGTAGTGGGGATAGTGTAGTAGAGATGAGAAGCGTACGAAGTAGATAATCTTTTTTCCATCGCAGCATTAACCGTATATATACCGTATTTCATATATATATATATATATATACAGGTTGTCCAAAAATTTGCTTTTCCCAAACTGAAAAATTATACATTTCTTTCGATAGTTATAGGATTGTTCAAAAATTTTGTACTGAAATTTGCTTCATTCTGTTATATAGATATACATATATAAATACAGACAAAAATGGATATTGTACTTCGAAGATAAAAAATGCTTCGTATTATTTCACTTATACATTAGTAAATTGTTAAGATAACATTTTAGAATTGGATTTTTTTTAAAGTTATAATTACTTATTTGATATATATTTTGTAATATGTATGTATGAAAATTTATTAAATTAAACTTATTAATATTTCATGTATTATTATATTCAATTAAAGTATATATTAAATTTTATTATAAAGTATAATATTTAATACATATATAATAATATTATCTAAAAATATTTATTTAAAAATCCGCACAGATATTCCAAACAACCCAATATTTAAATTAGCAACACCAATTCATCTATTGAAATAAAATACAAAAATATTGTATTACTGTTATTTATATTATTTTATTTTTTTTTTACACTAAAATAATTTGTGGAACATCCTGTATATATATATATACGAGCACCTAATGTAGGTGTACACGTGCGTGCAGCTGCTTTGAAATATCACGAACGAGAAATTGTATAAAATACTATACTCGCAGTTATGGGTATCTTTACACACAAACATAGAATCCAGTTTGTACGGTGAAATAAATGTATGTGTGTATGTATACGTATACGAATTCACGGTGACAAGTGGCAGCTGATTGCGGTAGCCGACTCATCCGCTTCGAATTAAAATCAGTATCATCCGTCGGATGTTGTTGTATCGTCAAGCTATGCCCTTAACTTAAAAGAAAAAAGAAAAAAAAAAGAAAAATAACTGTTTTCCTCCTCGCGTTACTATTAGGGTGAACCAAAAGTTCGTGAGTTTTTAAATTAATATTTCATTTGCATATAAAGTAATTTTATTGACTTCAAAAAATTGAACTATCTCAAAAACAACACAACAAACAATAAATTTACTCTAATAGATTTTCCAAAAATATTTCCAGGAATTGTCGCACATTTTCTAAAAAAACATTTTATTACAGCACATAATCCAAGAGAGTCTCGTTTAAGTTTTTCAAAGTTACATTTGTTACTAACAACATCATATTTTTCATACGCAATATGATTTATTTCAATCTTTTAACGACGATTAAAGAAAACTCGTTTCTTAAAGCATAAAACATAAATTAACGGATTTGATTATATCTAAACTTTTATAAATATACAGAATAATGTTGATTACGCGAATGCATTGGAGCATGACAATTTATTATCACTTAACTTAAGCCACTGCGCGTACGATTTTAATTTTTTAATTTATATAGCTTGATACTGCTGTGTTTTTTTTCTTTCTATTTAAAAATGAACATAAATAATAAAAATATCTTATAATTATTTCCTGTTTACAATTCAATTCGAAACTACAGATTTGAATATAACACACAGGAGGTTACCTTACCCGCTACTCATCTAAAAGAAAGAATTTTTTAATGACGTAGAATTGCATTTCCAGTACTCTGGTTAAAACTTTAAAATGACGTAGAAATGTGTTTACTGGTCGCGAAAGTGTTAACGAGTGGAAAACCTTGAAAACCTAGAAAACCTTGAAGAAGACTCTTTGGCAACATTACTGCATATATAATATTTTGTATATCTTAATGTTACACGCATATTCTTGCATGACATTAGCCAAACAATTTTGTTACATTCGTTAAAAAAAAAAAATTAAACGAATAAAATATACAAAAGATATTAATATAAAAATCAAATAATTCGTAATTCTTTAACCTCATCATATTGTATTTATAAAATACTATGATTTTGATATTTAATTCGGCTAAACTATATATCTACGTAAGTTTTAAAATAGAAAGAAATATAATA
>NW_014569725.1:22487-25939 GCF_001313835.1 Polistes canadensis
ATATTTAATGAGCTTGTTGTATAATATTAATATGTCAAATATATAATTATGTAATATTATATAAAAAATGATATATCTTTCAGATATTCTGTGTCAAAGGGTTAAAACGTGAGTTATATTTGTTACGTAGAAACGAATAAAAAAACGATTTGTACATACTCGTTCATCTAGTGATCATTTTGTTTTTTCTTTTTTTTTTTTTTTATTAGACTAGGCAAAGCATCAGTGATCTAATTGTAAGTAACAAGATCTGTATAATCGTGTTGTGTAAGAAATAAAAAAAACAGCCTATTGGATAATATAATTATAAAGTAGCAAGCTCCAGTTGTAGACAACATATTCAATGAGTTACAAGAGTACTCGTACCAATACCGTCTATTTAAAATAATTTTCTTGTAATGCAATGTTTTTCACATTCTTATATAAAAAAAACTTCATGTATACTTAATCCTATTTTGATCGCTTTTTAAAAAAAATATACATTTTAATATAGAATGATATTTTAGTCAATTGGGGATAATGAACAAAATATTTTCTTTTGTTTAGAAATCAATAATATATATTTTATGCTTTTTTTGCAAATTGCAAAATATTTCCAAATTACAGGACGCGGTCATTTGATCTCATGTGGTAGCTCTTTAATTTATTACTTATTAATTTATTATTATTAATATTATTAAAAATTGACATAAGTTTTATTGTTAAAAAGTATTTTCTTTTAAGAGAAATATAATTTTAAATAAAAGATAAGAAAATAGGTCTCACAAGAGTATGCTCAATTGTCTAAAAAATATTATAAAATTCAAAGAAGGACTAACCTAAGTATCATTTACAAAAAGAATTAGAATAGATTTAGAGAAGAGCCACAAGGGCTGAACCCCCAGGGGTCTCCAAAATTTATCTATTTTTAACCCTCCACAAATTTGATATTTTCTTGGGGATTTCTTTCTTTCAAATCGTTATGAACATATTATATAAAATAATAACTAAACCAAAATAATCATTATTTCAAATGAAATCAAACAATTAAGGGGACTTCCACACTTTAATTCCGGCCCTGAAAAGCGTTGATTGTATTTTTTATTAGATATTATGTATGTATGAATAATCTTGTGAGACCAATTTTGTTATCATTTAAATAAAAAATTATATTTTTCTGTAATTTTAAGTATAAAATATTCTTCTGCAATAAAATTTATATCAATTTGGAAGTTTAGTAATCCTAAAATAAGTTTATACTTATAAGAATTATGAAGTTTTGTATTACGTGCAAATATTGATTATTTAAAATTGATAGTTATATAGGACGAGTACGAATACTTCTACGACTAACTGTAAATCTAAAAACATGTTTAAATAGAAAAAAGTTTAATAATTAATATTTATTCGTGACCTATATCAATTTTGATTAATACCATTGTCATCAATAATATCCCACATCGGTTATCTAAATTCCTCGCAGGATCGATCGTTAATTCGTTATCTCTATTTCCTGTTTAATCGAAGCAGTCGATTCGTCGTGGAAATAGTTGTGAAAGGTTCAAGGTTGATTTTAATCGAAGTAAGAGAAATGAAATCAAATTAAATTAGAAATACAAATAAAGAACAAAGATATAATTGTATTATAGTTATCTATAATTGTTATAGTTATCTAAGTCAACAAATTATACAAATTTATTTTATCATTTATTTTATAATATAAATAATGTTAATATAAAATCAATCATAAAATATATTTTTGTCAATTTTTTGATATATAGTTCTCTAACATTATAACCAAATACATATAAATAAATAGATAGATATATAGATAAATATACAGACAAATAGAATTATTGTAGAAACAAAAAAAAAGAAAAATTGCACATAATATTTCGAAACGATTTCACTTCGTAAATTATTAAGATAACATTTTAAAATTTGATTGAGGAGACAAATGGCTTGGCTGACTGGTAAAAATCTAAACTTAGCATAGAGAACAAACTAATAATCTACAAAAAAAATAATAAAATCAATCTGGACCTATGGAATACCGCTATGGGGTATAGCAATCCATAACTCTATGCACAATCGTGAATGCTCCATATTACGTCCGTAATGAAAAAATAAGGAAGGACTTAAATATTCCTACGATAGAAAAAGAAATAACCAAGAAAACTTACAAATACAAAAGAAGAATTGATACGCATATAAACCCGCTATCCACACAACGATAACTACAACCAATATATCTCTAGAAGGCTCAAAAGAATTTCTCCACCCAGGAGACCTAGTAAAAAATTAAACCTAACCGAAATAAATGACAATAGCGACGCTATCTGATTGGAGAAACCGTCAACGTTCTATCTCTTTTAACTTATATAACAATTTACCAAATATCTATACGGACAAATTGTAAAGATGTATGGAGTTGATAAAAAAAAAAAAAGAAAAAAAAAATTTGATTGATCAACCGATTGATTGATTTATTTATTTGTTTCCTTTTTTAATCACAAGAAAGTTATTCCCTGATATCTCATCATCTTTAGCGATTATCTCGGAAAAGAATTAGTGGCGTATTTTAATGGCTCCTCCTCACATCAGTGATGTTTGCTCGTCCATTAACTCTCACGGAATTGTATGTGTGTAAGTGGTATTACAATAGTGTTAGTAATAGTTAGTAATAGTGGTAATAGCTTAGGTTGAATTTACTACGACCCTCAAGAGAACTCCCTGATCCACTTTAAAGACGAACTTTCACGTAGATGCACTCGATAAAAAGTAATCGATAGAAAGGCGTGTAACCGTTACAACGTTTACCGTATGCGTTCCCAAGTCGAATTGCTTTTTTCGATATTATCGATTCGCCAAGAGTAAGAGGTCGTTTTCTTTTCCTGACGAATAAATCATAATTCTTTTCTCTTCTAAGTATATTTACAAATCAAAGTTCATTAAATAGAAATCATCTTGCATTAGATCGTGTAATCTGACTTTGTTGTACTAGCAATGAAACCACGTAGCATGATAATTTCATTTCTTTGTTTATTAATCCTTTTCTTTTTTATTTTTTTATATTTTATGTTAATTCGTAACGATTAAATAAGACAATAGGAAAATATATATATATATGAAATCTGTTTAATAATTAATTTATATTATAATATTAGGCTTAGCAATTATTTCGGTGACGTGATATTATATTCATTGCATCAAAATCGCTATGGTTTTTTTTTCGTCAAGGAATTCAGCAGTTGTTTAAAAGATTAATCTAACGTCATCGAAAATAATGGATACCATTTCAAAGAATAACAGTAGTCTGATTACTTATAAATAAATATTCAATTTATTTAAAATGCAACGAATTAATTGTGTTAAATCTAATACTGTTATATATGTAATATTTATTATAATATTAATTTATATTATAATACACTAATACACACTATATGGTAACAATATTATATTAGTATAAT
>NW_014569725.1:25981-66118 GCF_001313835.1 Polistes canadensis
AAATAATAATAATTTCTAATATTATTATATAATATATTAATATAAATTATTTAATATTAAAAAAAATTATTATTTAAAGAATTTAAAAAAATTTGATAAACTAATAAACTAACCTAATAGACTAATTTAATACGTAGATAAAATTCAAACAAATTACATAACGATATTACTCAACTCGGATGCTGGATACATTTCTCTGTCACGATTATATTAACACATAGTGACATATCGAGGAATGCACATATGTGCACTGGTTTTTATCTCTATGTATGACAGAGACGTGGATATATGCGAGCTCGCGAGTAAATTGCGATTTTGTTCAGCACTGTATCATGCAGGGGCGCATGTCTCAAACTATTTTGGTATTTGATTCAATATACAGTTGGCATGTGCTGAATTAATTACAATCCATTTTGATGAAAGTATTCATTAAGGGATACCTGGGAGAAAGTTGATACATTGAAATTATTTATTCACTGTGTAGTATGTAAATTATATGTAAATAAATTGATCATTTATTAATTATTCTAATGTAATTTTACTTTTTTTTTTATCTATTTGTTACGTTCGTGCATGCTGATAATAACAATTGTTATTTAATCATTTTATTTTACAATTAAACTAAGTCAATATTCTTATTGCTTTTTGGAATTTGTAAGACCTTGATTAATTAGCTTGGTTAAATTGAAGTTCAATGGATAATCGAGATTATGGTGGAATTTTATTAAATACGTTTACGATATACAAAATGAGATTATTTTCTTCGGTTTTAGTAATAGTAAGGGTTCATTAGGACAATACACAGTGCAAGCAGTAAGACCAAATACTTAACCGTATCAAAGAAATTGAAGGAAGAAGTTTCACATGCATTCTTGTATGTATTTATCAGTTCATTTCACACATCAGATAGAAAAATAAATTTTTTATAGTTTAATTAAAAAACACAAATAAATAGAATAAATAATACAATTAATATTTGTAGAAAAAATTATAACACGGGTTAGGTTAAAAAGTTTTGAGCCTGGCAAAAAGAATGGCTCAAAATTTTTCAACCATTCTCGTCTAAGGCTCAAGACTTTTCAGACTCTTTCGTAAGGTTCAAGACTTTTTAACACACCGTCTTGTGTTAGGCTCAAAGGAACAAAAATATAAAACGTATTAACTTGTCCTACTTTTCATTTTATTCTTCCTTTTATTATTATTATTATTTTTTTTTTTTGCATCAAATTCTACTAATTAACCACCGTTACAAATAACGGTAGATCGTTTAAACTACTTCGGCGTTAATGATATTAGAAGATTAATGATTTTATGAAGGGATTAAACAGAAAATACTTGCTTCGAATTCTATACTTGTTATTTGTGATGATCATACGAGTATTATTGTCGGTTCAAGAAGCGACACGATATTCCTTATTTAGAATTCGATATCAGTTTATACACGACGTCTTTTATTTCAAGCCCGATATCAAACCTTTTGCTTTTCTCTTTATTATCGATGATTGCCTTAAAACGTATTTCTTTCTTAAGAAACTAGGGAAAAAAAGCAATTATATCAATTTTTTTTTCTTTTTAATCATATTTTATCAATATTTAGAGTTAGTATTGCTCCCTACCATCGATTATGTCTCTCGAAGATTATTCGACTGAAAAATATGTTTTTAACAATGTTCTTCTTAACCGTTCACCTTCGCGCGAGTGATTTTCTATCTTTGAAAAAGAGAAAAAATAATGTTAGTCTTGTGAAAGCTTTTATTTTTCTCTCCTTTTTATTTAGTTATTTTTTCTCTTTCTCTCTCTTTCTATTTCTCTCTTTCTCCCTCTACTTCAATCGATCGACAATAAGCTTATTGTCTCACCACGTCGTAAAGATATATTTTCTATCGTCTTTTTTGTTCTCTACAAGTCAACAAGATTAATTCAAAATTGTATATAGGCAGTATATTTCTTATAATGCTAATACATACAGTGATTTCCAAAAATATTTCGATATTGAAATATGATCAATTTTATAGTTTCATATGTCGATTGTTCATAAAGCAATCACCCTTCTTATTATTTTTATATAACAATAGGTAATTTATTAATATTGATAAATATATATAATTTATTTTCCAAATTTACGTATATTGCATAATAAGTATTATTAAATGAAATATTGTTTCATTTTTGCTTCCATAAATAATCGAATATAATGTTCATTTAATTTAATCTAATATTTAAAAAACAATTTTAATACTTCTTGGCGTAAACATTTTATTTTAGATCGTGTATTAATTAGTTTAGCATATTATTTATAATTTTTGAAAAATATCCTACTGGTATGTTTGTCTATTCATTTGCACAATTTCTTATTTTAATTCAACTATTGAAATAATTGGAAATTTCCGAGTCGTCTTATCTAATCCATCCTGTAAGTTTTTTTTAATTGGATTAAGATCCAGTAATTATAGTTGAAAATGAAGAATTTAAAGACAATTTAAAATAAATTATGTTTTTAAGTATGTTTAAATGTAAGTAAAGATTTGTATTTGAAATTCTGTTAATGAGCATTAAGTTTCCAACTTCATATGACGGAACTTATGTTAATCCGAGAATGTTACACTGTCTTCTACAAATTTTATTGTATTTTAATTTAATATATATTGTTATGGTTAATCATATTTTATTGTGCAATATATGCAAATTGTTCAAATAGATAAATATATTTTAACCAAGCTTAATAAATGACCAATTTTATTAAAATCAATAAACAGGACGATTTATAAACAACCGAAATATAAAGTACAAAACTTACATTGTATTGTACAAATATTTTTAAGAATAATTGTAAAAAAGTTTATAAATCGTGGATTATATATCACAACTTGATAATAAAAAAATAAAAAAAATAAAAATAAGCAGAGAAAAGAAAAAAACCAAATATATCTTTAACCTTTTGAAGAATAAAAATTGTTCTTTCTCAACGAGAAACATAAACGACACATTGAAAGAGAATAGAATAAAAGAATGCATTCAATTGCATGTATCATATCGAAATTCAAAAGTGTGACATTTCAGTACAGGCTTTCGATTAAGCGTGTTTGCCTTTCAACGGGGGAAACTCGAAAAAACATGCGAAACTCGTCGTCCCATCACTTTTCGTCTGACAATGTTATCGAAAGTACTCTCCGACTAGACGATGTAAAAGCATATAAAAGGTATCTCAAAAGTTGCTTCACAGAGAAAAGAAAAAATCGAACAAACAAATTTGATATTGATTCGTTAACTCATTTGTATTATTAAGAAGAATGAAAAATAAAGTAGTATTTATCATCAAATTTCATGTAACGCTCAATTCTATCTTGTGATAAAAAGCAATAAAATTGAACGTATATATTGAATTCATTAAAAATTATTATTATTAATTAATTTAATAATTAAAAAATTAAGCATAATTCTAATTCTCAATTCAACTCACTCGTAATACTTTATAAAATGAATTATTTTCACAAGATTGCTGAAATTTTTACTTAGAATGCCAATAATATATAAAACAGTGCTGAAAATAAGAGTTGATGAGATTATTTCGGTGAAACAAAAATTTTAATATTTTATAAATATTCTGTAAGTTTTTTTTCTTTGTTTTCTTATTTTATTGTGTGGTTTCTAGTAAAATCAATTTATGTTTTTTAGATTAGTCACGAAAATAAATGACCCGGCAATATATCTCCTCTATTTATTTCGAAAAGTTCTAAGTGGTTAAATAATTTTAACTGATAGTGTATTTCTTGCTCTTAAAGAAATACGTATATATCTCCTATGTGTGTATGTGTGTATGTGTGCGTATGGATTCTCGCGAAGTGTAACATTGTATGCACGCGTTTATTACAACGGCTCAACATGGAGGAGGTAATTCGATCAACTATGAAGTTCGTTTTAAACTCGCGCGAGCTTTTAATAATTCATCATAATTCAGACGACGTATTGTAGAAATTTTGTCTCGTTTTTTTCATTTTTTGATGTTTAGTTAAACATAATTCCTGATAGATAAATTTAATTAATAGATAAATTTAATTAAGACTATATCAAAGAACTGGTTTGATATTTTTTTGTATTAAAATTTTACACTCAATTTTATTAGTTTTTTGTTTCAAATGCTTTTATATTTTACGATTATAATTATAAATATTGATTTTATTGTTTTCTAAACAAAAAATCTATTTTATTTATTATTCAAACGAATATATAATAAATTATTATTTGCATTAAATTATGAAAAACATAATTTTTTACTTTTCTTCGTTGAATTTTACTTTCCAATTATGATTACAAATATTAATTTAATATTTAAAAAAAAAAAATAGTTTATATATTATTCAGTATAAAATTAATTATTATTTTGATATAATTATAGAACATTAAATTTGTGGCTTCCGATAATTAGATTTCTATTATACAACTATAATTATAATTATTGTTTTATTTGGTGAGAAAAAGAAAATATAAAAAATAAAAAAAAATTGCGTTCATGATCAAAACCATTACGAAGTTAATTATTATTTACATTTTTAATTAAAAAAAAAATAATATCTTTTTTATTGAAGACTTATCATTCGATTAGTTACAGTATAACATAGTTATACATAAACTGTTGGTAAATTTAGTGTTAAGATATTCTTACTTCCGCGATTACATTGCAACATAGTTAATAATATAAATGCAATTTCTATATACATATACGACTATTAATATAATCTTCCTATGCAATTTCTAGCTATGATTCCAACGATTTCGTGATAAAGTCTTGTATATTAATGATGATGCAATAATACCCAGATGATAAATCTAACCAACCATGATGCAATTTATTAATCTTTAGTCCAGAGGATATAAAATATTCATTATCATTCGTGCGTTTCGTTTAAAAGGGTGAAAAATTTCATCATTCGCGTTATAATGATGATAATAAAATCATTTATAATATTGGCACACCATTATACAATGATACAAATGTGTACAGAGTATAATACATGTGGCTTGTTGCACGAAGATCGTATATAATTAGAAAAAGAGAACACATTAGGCTAAGTTAAGATATTCTGGGAATTCAGTGCCGTGTTTTGAAATTCTTGGCCCGTTTCGACGCGTGGCGAATTCGCTCCTTATATAATTTTTATATTATATTCATTGTTAACTTACGCCACTCTGTGCTGTACGATTTTAATTCATACGCAAGCAAACAGATTTCTAGAATACTCTCAATGCATATATATGTATATATATATTAGGATGAAACAAAAGTTCGTGCGTTTTTAAAATCAATATTTCCAAAGTAAATTTTACAAAAAAAAATCCATTATGCAGTTTGTAACACAATAAACGCACGAACTTTTGGTTCATCCTAATACATACATATATATATTTATAATTCATTATAATTTTATGTTTACAATAGCGTTTATTTTTCCACAAAGAAGTTTAATTGGTCGAATGTAACCTCCGTTATCGTAAACCGATAACAACGCAATCGCATAAGGAAATGAAGAAATAGATTTCGACCGAGGAAAACATTTGTAACAACGCAAAAAAAAAAAAATGTTTAATAAACCGATTCCATCTATATTTTTGTTGCATTTATTTTCTTTTAATTTGCAAATCGAAAGGGTCAGTTGGTCGTGGTCAAAAGGGTCGTGACCTATAACGTTTACATACGAATCGAAAAATATACATAATCTCGTATACGTCGATATTAACCAAATGGTTGATATTGTTGTATAAAAAGTATATTTTTGTATTAAGACTCTGACATACTTGATTACATCTGACAAGTCAGATAAGTTTGATGTTTATGTTTCCTTTTACAACACAACACCCTTCCTCATCTGTCTGTCCCTTGTCTTCTCGTTATGTTTGCCATATATTTTTTGTTCATTGCAATTCCGGGGTAATTATCACGATACGAAGAAAAAGAAGAAGAAGGAGACGATGAGAGGCTCGATAACATAATTCCTTTCTTGATCTTGAGATCCACGATCATCTGTGACGTAAGAGCACTGAAACAGCTTGAGGCATGCTAGTGACCTTGAATTTTCCTCGCGTGCCAAGATTACGTCCATTACGTTCGAGTCTCAAACAATTATACATAGCTACTTCTTCTTCTTCTTCTTCTTCTTCTTTTTCTTCTTCTTCTTCTCCTTCATTTCCTCTTCAGTAGTAATGCTTTTTCTAACGATTCTTTTTTGTTTTTTAATTTTTTATAATTATGAAATTATGAAAAAAAGAAGAGTTATCATAATTTTCTTTCTTCGCTGTATTTAAAATTTTCATTGAAATATGTAGTACATCATGAATTCAATCTATTCGTATCTTGAGTATTAGATTCATAATTAGGGTAAATTTAGGGGTAATTTTACGATTGTAACAATTTTAATCAAATAATGGTACGAACGAATTTTTAATATTAAACAACGAAATATTCCAACAACGAAGATGAACAAATAAATTCACTTAAGGAATATTAAATAAAAAATGCACTCAACAAAATCTCTTATATTTGTCTGAAATATTTTACTTGTCTCTAATTATTATCACAACTTAAATGAACAAATATGTGAGTTTTTTTAAAGTTACGTATGTACTATATTATACTATCAGATTCATGTAATGTTACACAATCGTCCCGAGTATTATAAATAATTCGAGAATTTGTATAAAACTTTAACATACTTATATATACAATTGACACATCTTAAATTCTTATGTAATAATAATATAATTGTAATTTTTGTTTTGTTTTAGATGTCGATCTTCAGCATCAAATCGAATTATCTATGGAAATGCCAGCTACTTATCAAACTCTTGTTGCACGTGCTCAACTTGCTCAACAATGTTGCGCACTGGCACGCGAACAAACGAGAATTTGTGAGAAACTGGTTCACGATCAACATCTCCAGCAACAGGGTTGGTTTGCGGTTGTTGCCAATCTTGAGGATATTATAAAGATGTTTCAAACAAGAACCGAACTATTGCAACAAAGCTTCGATGTTTACCTTGCCGAAAGGCAACAACAAATGCAGCTTCTGAATAAGTGAGTTAACTTATAACTTAAAATGCTAATATATACGTTGATAGAAACACTAATTATTAACACTGAAACTCTATTCGATAAAACGAAAGAACAAATAAGTTGCAAATAAGCGTTAAACAAAAACTAAATATATGCTCACTGATCTAGAATATTTCATAATAACTGACACATAATCGTTCGTGATTAAATTTTTGGGCGGATCAACGATTCTAAGTATTTCGAATCGATTTTAAATCAAATTAATGAAATAAGGAAAAAGCTTTAAAAGAGGAATTAATTTAGGGAATGCATGATTTCATTCGGTTAATAAATTACACGGTTCGCGGATGTTGTCTAGACGTTTAAAAATTACTATTTACAGAAACATTATTTAACCTTTAATTCTTTATAACAACGGAGCATGATTACTTGATGTTACAAGATAAGAAAACATTTAAAATATTCGAAAATAAAGTAAAGTACTCGAAAGTGTTATGGCTCACCTACAGATTGCTTTAAGGTTTTGGATTAAATCCACAATATTTTTGCAAAACATTTTTGTCTAGTTATTTATCTTTCAGAAACAAATAGAAACGAGGTAAAAGGGTCGCGAATTAAATCTTGTTCAGGGATGGAAACATTGATGAGATTTGATATTTGTAGCAATGAGTTTTTGAGTTCCTAACACCATCTAATAATAATAATAATAATAATAATGTACGCGGATTTAACAAGGATATTATTTTGAAAATAAAAACTTTGAATGTTGATATAGCTTCCAGCAGGATTTGGAAACTTTGGCAAAAATTCCAATATTACCTGCGTTAAGGGCTCACGCGGAAGGTCTTTTGAGTCCGGATGATCAAGAAGATAACTCAGAGCAGCAGTCAGAGAAGAATGAGGGAGTTTTGAGTCTACTTCGATGGATCTCAGCGAAGGACAATCAGAGTAGTTTGGAACAAGTGGCAGAGCAATGTAGTCGGGGTTTGGAGCAGTTCGATGAAAAGGCGATGGCGTTGTTAAAGGCTGACGTAACTACAGCTATTACGAATTCGAACAAAACAGATATGAAAGAAATAAAGGGTCTTGGCGAGAGGCTTTTTGCTTTGGAAAACCTCCTAGCACAATCGAGGAGATTTGTGCTCGATCAAAGCGAGCTCGCTCAAGGATTTCTTCAAAATGAAAAACGCGCGAGTCATATCGGTGATGCAAGCGTATTACCTGATCTCTGCACGTCGCATAGAAATCAACTAGCAGTTATGCTTAGTAATCATAATCAATTACGTGACATTAGGCGCAGGTGTACCAAAGCAAAAGAAGAATTGTCCGGTAATATCCATGTACGTTTAAAATGGGTTATGTACGTGGAGAATAAAATGATGGAGGTTGATAGTAAACTTGTGATGTATCACGAAAGTCTGAAACGTTTAAGACGTCATCTCGAAGTATTACAACAAATTCATTTGGCACCTCAAATGTATATGAATGCTGTCGCCGAGGTTGTCAGAAGGCGAACCTTCTCCCAATCCTTTCTTGTATGGGCCAGTAATCTTGCTTGCCAGTTGTTGACCGCACATACAGAAGAACTGGCTCGTAGGCGCGAGTTCCAAAATAAATTCGAAGGTCATTTCTTGAACACGCTATTTCCTGGTTTAGATGACACGCCACCGCCCTTTGCAACTGAAGCACCCTCGGTTTTTGACAACGGATTACCAAAGGTAACATTCGTATAAAATTTATTTTTATAGCAGAAAAATATAAGACAATGTTACTATGGTTAACATCGTTTCAGTTAACTGCGAGCGATATGGAGTCGTTAAGATCACAATTGCCTGGTTTAGCACTTAGTATATCTATGCCAGATTTAAACAGTATAACGCAATTCTTTTTATCCAAAAATTTGACCGAAGCAAGCACGGAAGGAAACCAAGACAAAAAAATTATGTCGACCCGCGTAGAGGATTCTTCTAAAGAGCAAGACCGTATTAGAGCACCTGCGCTGGGTGACAGGTAAATATATAACACTTTAATATCTGTTTCGAGTCAAGACTTAGGTTGCAAGATTATGAATATATTTGCACTATTTCAGGGGTGGATTTGAGTCGGAAACGGATACGGAAGAGTTCGAGAAAATAGGTCAAGGCGCGACAGATTCTAAACCTAGTTCCTTCGATGGTACCCAACAGAAAAAGCAGAAACAATTGGAGGTTGGTGCCTCGCGAAGCGTGTCCCCTGCTTCCTCCAGCTCGACTAACGTCTCACCATTAAACACGAAGATCGCAGACCTAACAAGTCGATTTTATATATCGAACGAACCTAGTTCCTTCCATTTTCCTAGTCTTACCGTCAGCGAACGACCCACTCAGCTAAGTCCTCTCACCGAGTGCGCGGAAAACGGTGAATCTTCTTCCAGTCAGTTGCAAAGTGCTGCTGCTGCTGCTGCTGCTGCTGCTACATATGGGTACCCAAAGCATCGCCAAATAACTCCGTCCGTATCCTCTGACAAGATCGAGGCATCTAATTCCTTAAGTCCGAATCCTCCTACCTTACCTCCTCACCCCGTGGTGTGCGACGGTCAGCAACAGCAACTACAGTCATATCAGCTCTCTGGTAGCGGAGCTAGCAGCCCTTCCATCGGAGTTGGTGCTACCGACTTCATGGGTACCGAGTTTTACATGGACGATTCTTTGCCGAGCAGCCTCAGCGAACCTCCCGGCGACGGGCACCAGGCTGTCGTTTCCTTTCTTCAGGTACGGGACGACTTACAACTCGCAAAAAGACTTTGTAGTCGTAGCCGTAAACGTTTCATTACCCTCCTAGAAATCTTGAATTTGCACTCACCTGGGTTATTACGTAATCAAATTAAACTGTGCTACATTTTTCTTTTTTCCATGCTTTTTTTTTTTATTAATCATATATGTACAGTAATATTTTTAAGTATATGTAATGCAATCATTGTTATAATTTCTATGTTTTATTGAAATTTGAATTTGCTTTTAATCGATGAATGTGTATGTATGTCTGTCTGTCTGTCTGTGTCATGTATGTATCTTGAAGAAATAGTAATGGTCGGATATCTATGCGTGGGTTCGTGTATCTTTTCAATTTTTCAGGATAGCTGCCGTCGCACTCTCGTGTCCTAACTCCTTACCTTGTTCAAAACATTGAATATATATACATATATACATATACATATACATACACATATACATACACATATACATATATATATATATATTCAGAGATCAAAAATACGGTTGCTTTTCATATAAACGACATTTGTTATAATAACAACTCTATCAGTGAAACCAAATAAATTTTCACTCATCATAACATTAGACTTTTTCCTCCAAAACAAATCCTCTCCTTGACTAACGAATTAATAGAGAACTCTTACGTTTATTTTAAAATAATTACATTTATACATCTATATATATATATATATATATATATATATATATATTTAATTGGGTATTATGGATTCTTTATGTGGGAAAGTAATATGAATTTGTGCTAAAATATAGATCGGATTTTCCATGAAATCAATTATTTCAGGAAAGTCTTGGAAACGCACGCGAAGAGGTGGAAAGATTGCGTTCGATTTTGAGAAGTATGAAAGTGGTCGTAAACGAAGCCTTAACTTCCGTTCGAGAAGAGTTAACAGTTTTACGAAATCGATCAGATTTTGATAACAGTGGTCTTACTGAATTGACCGAACGTATTCGCGAAGCTTTAACATTGTACTCGAATGAATGCGATCATCGTTTGCAAGAACGCGAGCAAGAATTAAACGTTAACCACGAGCTGGAAATAGGTGATATGAAAAAAATAATGCAAAGCCGAGACGAAGAGATACGTATTGTAAAAAGGAAACTCTTGGAGAAGGAAACCGAGTTAGCTGAACACGAACGTTTGATTAGTACAATGCGTCAAAAATTGGATACCGAACAAACTGACTTGAGGAACTTGCAATCACGGTATCATCAACAAATGGATGAGACTTTGGAACAGGCTCGTATCGACAAGGAAACGGCTGTTGAAAAGGTAAATGATGAGAAGTATGTAAAAATAGCTTCTCTTACCAATTCCTTAAATCAATGTCAGAAACGTATAAAAGAACTCGAAGATAGTTTGACCTCTGCTCGTGTGGAACAACACAGAATGGTGAAGGAAGCAACGGAAAAATTAGAATTGGAGTATAAAACGGAATTAGATTCTATAAGAACCCGTTTAAAATTAACCGCGGGTAATACTATGGAAAGGAGTCCTAGTGATTCCAGTTTGGAAAAGATAGAGGTAATTTCATTATTTATATAAGTATCATCCATTTGGTCACGCTTTATCGTTATTATTTTTCAGCGGCCTGATTTTATCGAATTTGTTAATCACGAAGCTATATTAGCAAAAGCAAAGGAAGAAATGAAATTAGAAAATGCAGCGGCAATCCGTAATGCGATTGAAAAAGAACGTGCCGATTGCGAGGCTAAATTAGATCACGAACTTTTAATGGCCAGACAAATAATAAAAGGAAGGGAAAGAGACTACGAGTTACTAAGGCAAAGGTGTAGAAATTTGTCAGACGAATATGAATGGCGGAAAGATACAATTAAACAATTAGCCAAATCTAAAAATGTATCTAGGCATGTGCTCAATGAAAAGGTAATAAATAAAGATCCTAAATCGATTCTATTATTTTAGATAAAAATCAATACTTAACAAATTAATCGATATATCATTTCATCCAAAAATAGGTAGAAAATTTAGTAGAAGCCGATAAGAAAAGTCGTGATCAAAAAGAGAAGGTAGTTCTTTTAATGGATTCAACATCACGAAAGGAATTCGATGAAGATTGTTTGGATATGAGTCAAAGTAATTTAGGAGAAGCTATGAAAAGTTTGGAAAGTGATAAAGATGAAGCTGAAGCATCGGAATCAAAAAAAGTGCGTTTGGAAGCTGACGATGAACATTCTCGCTTATCAAGAAGACTCGAGATTCTTGAAAATGACAATAAAAGATTGTCCGCAGAATTAAAAATGATAAGAGAAAGTAAAGTAGTCTCAGATGCTAAAATCGAAGCATTGGAAGCCGATAAGGTTCGCTTGGAAATCGAATTAGTTAAGGAACGCAGTAGAAGAGATTTTGCTGAGTCATCGTCCTCCTCCTCCGATGTTCGTGAAAAAGATATGAACACATCCGTTGCCATTGTTTCTGGATCGTCATCTAGTCGTGATGCTGCGACCAGTCCAGATGGGGCCGTACCTTACTTTTACTTGTTGCACCTGTGTAAGAAGAAAAACATTCCGAAATTAATTCAACAGGGACGTATTACGGTAGCCACGTGTAATCCCGGTGACACGGTTCTTGTTGTTTGGGATCCGGTTCATTGGAGTTATGCGTTGCTTCAGGAATCCTCGACTCTTTATTTTGTAAATTCAGATTGCCTAGAATCTCTTGGATTTACTGTCGATGGAACTCCGAAAATATTCGAAGCTATCGCTGAAGTTATCAATAAGGAATACTGCATAGCAAGAAAGGTAAACAAATTTTTGTATAAGATTTCATGATTCATTTAACAATTATAATGCATTTATTTGAAATTTATCTATTCTAAGATAAAAAATAACAATTTTAATAATCTAGAAAATAGATTAAAAACTGTGGAAAAAATTTGTTATGTTTTATAAATTATATATTAATAGAACATTTTATTTATTTTAGTCAACCAATCGTTACCGTGTATCCCAAGGCACTAAGTTCTACCAAGTGCGTATAAGGCCAGTGGAAGATGTTATTGAGAAAACTAAATCTCAGATGTCGAAAGGCAATACAGAATAATTTCAATTTAACGCATCCTTTGGTCCTCAGTTTTTAACAACACTGTGGTTATGGATACAGTACAACCAGATGTGGTGCGTTACATGTCTAATGAATAGAAGAAGGAAAGCAAGATAATAAACTCTTCAACTATGTCTGCGAAAACTTAAATCAAGATTTAAATTTATCAGAGTCTCAAGGATATACCCTCATCGTTTGCGAACATATAGATACATATATATATACATGCAAGAATAAGTGAATGTGATAATAATGAAAAAAAGGAAGAGAAAAAAGAAAAAAAAAAAATTATTACAATATGAATGGATGCGCATTGGAGTTTCACTGTGATATAAATAATTTTTAAATAAGTGAAACATAATTGCTAAATGCTGTGGTGGGTGGTGAATTAGCTATGAAATGTCACAACATTTAAATATTTTTCTCTGTCCCTAAACTGTCCCACAATGAATTATTTTCTTGTTTAATTTGTTTGTTTGTTTGTCTTCTTCTTTATTTTCTTCATTTCTTTATTATCTTCGTAAACATAATAAATAGCAAAAGAAGAAGAAGAAGAAGATAGCATATTATATTAATGTCATCGATAACGATCTTCTGTAATTTGACGATATAGGAAGAAAAGTTAAATTAGAACTTAAAACTTTAGTAAAAAAAAATAACAAAAACAAAAAAAAAACAAGAAATACAACAACAAAAATGAAACAAATATCGATGCGGATATAAGTGAAAAAGCGAGAGTTGTATTAGTGTTCGGTAATTTCGCTTTGAAACTTCCGCATTCGAATGATTAAATTATCTTTGCACTATGGGAAAAGTTTAGTTGTAAGTTTTACAAAGACGACATTTTGTATATATAGTTTATATTATATACATTATCGCATTACATAATTTATATATATATATATGCACACATTCATATATATACATATAGAAAATATACATATTATATATATTATATATAAATGTATATTTATATTTATAATAATATATGTATAATAATGTATGCATGTATGTATGTATGTATGTACGTATGCATATATACATCTATTCATGTATATATACATATATCGTTGTACGAAGCGTGCAATATTTGCATATGAAAACATCGTAGTAGGTCCTAAGAGACAACAGGAAAGAAAAATTTTGTAAACAAAAATAATCCTCTCGTAAATGTGTTACACACAATGCAATTTCGTAATCTTCTCTTCATAAAGATTTTCGTAACTCTTTACGTATAAGATGACCTATTAGTCGTTCTTTTAATTCTTTTTTTTTAATTCTTTTTTTTTTTATTATTCCCCCCGATCTCTTTCGATAACCGGCCTGTTTCGCGAATTTTTCATCGCGAAAAGTTTACCATTGCTTCTTTTAAACAGAAGAAAAGAATTAATTATCATGAAACATTATAATTATATCGTCGACTATGTCTCACAATCGTATATCCTTAGGTTTATTTAAAAGAGAACAAAAAAAAGATAGAAAGGAAAACTCGAGGAAGAAGATAATTTAACTTAAACAACGCGCGAGAGTTTTTTGCAACTTTTTTCTGAATTTTTCTGATAACGAAAGCAAAAAAAGTGGAAACGGAGAAAAAAAGAAGGAAAAAAAGGAAACCAGAAAATACTAGGAAGAAAAAAAAAAGAAACAAAACTATTGTGCGTAATGGAATGAATTTTATAAATATATATATACATATATATCTATATATATATATATATATATATATATATATATGTGTATATATACACACACACATACACACGTACATTCGCGTATATTTTTTTCTATTAATCTGATCGGTGTCCATGCGATCGAGGTCATTTACCTTATATGATAATGATAATGGTAATGATAATAATAATAATAATAATAATAATAATAATAATAATAATAATAATAATATTAATAATTAAAAAGATAGAAGATAATTGCAAAATGAAATTTAAGTCTCTTAGAGGAAAAAGAACCGGAATTTCACTTGGCAACTCGTATAGATATACACATATATGTATTTTTTTTTATTAATTATAATTATCCTATCGTTACTTACCTGCCGTCGATTATAATATTTGTTTGTCCGTGTACACATTTAAAAAAAGATAATATTCTTGGTAGTATCGTTGCAGTAGCTGTGATCGTTAGTTTCTCAAAATATTTTCACTTCTACTTACTTATTCTTATTATTAATTAATTAAACGTTAATTCCAATTGTCAGAAATAAAGAAAAAAAAAAACAATAAAATAAAATAGAATAACATAATTGATCGTTCGAGTGCGTTGTTTTTTCCTTACAATTAGATTTAAAAGAAAAGAAAAAAAGAAAAAACGAGAAAAGGAAACGAAACGAAGTAAGATACAAATTTTCTTTTTTTCTTTTTTTTTTTTGTGAAAGAGGAAAGAACCAATAAACGCATTCGAACGCATCGGGGGGAGGGAGGTGTTCTTCGCGTATGTAAACATATAAATATATATAAGCGAGGAATCATTTTTTTTTTCTTAAATCGAAGCAAACGTGGATGTAGAAAATGAATGAAATATGTTTATAAAAATGTGCTAAGGATTTCAGAAAGACGCCGTTCGTCCTAAAGTCGTAGGTTCGAATTTGTAATCTAGAAAAACGATTTGCCCACTTCGATTTTTAGCGCATTGATGATGATAATGATAGCTCCATAATCACTCTCTCGACTCGTCAAGAAGAAATAAATAAATAAATTAATTAATTAATTAATTAAAAACAAACAAACAAACATATTCGTGCTCGCGCATGAATAATGCTTATTCTTAAATAAATGGAATAGCATAGCAGGAATTTAGTATGAATTTCGTTGAGGAGCAATGGATGACCTATATTTCTCTCTTCTTTCACTATTCTTTCATTATCTATTTCACACATTTTCTATTATGTTATATTATATTATATATATCTATCTCACCGTCACTCTCTTAGTCTCTTCAACGAATCGTTATAAAATAAAATAATATTTTTCCTCTCTTATTCTCGTCGTAGCTGATGGATATTCGACAACGAGGCTTTGTTATATATATTATTTTGCTTTTATTTAAAAAAAAAAAAAAAAAAAAAGAAACAATCTATCATTAATTATAATATCGATGTTGCACGAGAATATATTATAAATTATAGTCGATTCACGTGCACGCGATCTACGGTTCCTATTAGCCCTATTTTTTCGATCTGTTAAAACATGCAAAGAAAATATAAAAAGAAAAAAAATTAATTGAAAGAAAGAAAGATAGAAAAAGGACAACCGTTCGCTCGGCTTTTATTATTGAAATAATATTAACAATATAATAATAATAATAATAATAATAATAATAACAATATAAATTAATAAATAAATAATAATATTTAATATTAACAAGAACCTCCAACAAGTAGAAAATACGCAGACACGCACGTTATCATACACCGTCTCTCCTCATCTATGTTTAAATAATATATTAACTTTCCGAAAGAATCTAACTCGCTGATATATATACGGGCTAAGGTTTATTCAAAAGGCTAGGTAATATTTTAAGGCTTGAAGGAAGAGATCTCTGCTAATTTAGCTTAGATCCGTTTAGATGTCAATGATATACATCTGACGATGATAAGCTTAATTACGAATTAATTGAATAAAGGGGCAAAATAGTGGTGGGACGGGGAGAATGATGATGATGATGATGATGATGATGATCGAAGAGCAGATATTTCATTGTTCCGTTAGTTTCCGTTTCAATTTCTGCTAATCTTCTTATTGCGTTCTTTTAAATGGATCTCATCGAAACAGTATATGTCAAACTATAGGATTCATTGTATTCTGTTGATTATATTATTTGTAACTATAGCAAGAGATATGTTTATTTAATAAGAGGATTGCACTTCGACGATTGCAATTAAATATGTGTTGATCATCAAGGCCATTTGTTTGTTTGGTTTTTTTTGCTGGTCCACAATATTTATTTGAAGACGTATTTAACCTCCATTATTACGGAATCATCGTTAGATCAATTTATAGCACTGTGCGAAACTTTCGTTGCAAGCACGCACACATATTACACACACACACACACACACACACTTTGGAAAACGTTTAATCGCAACGTCGTTGACGGTCACTCGTCGTTGCGCTTTGCGTTTCCATCGTAGAATGAATGAATTAATTTTTAAAAATAATCATCATTTTTAATGCACTACAACAACCGCTTTGTGAAAAAATTGTTGAAAAAAAGCGATGTCGAAGAGAATGAATCTTATTGGATAATAACGTAAACTCTTCTCGATGTTATTTATTTATTACTAGTAGACATTATTATTTTTTTTGTTCTTTCTTTCTCTCTTTCTTTATTTTTTTCTTCGAAAAGAAATTTCGACCCCGCTTCGACTTTTCTTTTTTTTTTTTATTTATTTATTTTCTTTTTGTTTAATTTTATCGACGCGTTAGCTCGCTAAACAAACGAATATTTCCAATGGAAATTATAGGTAATGAATTTGAACGAATCGGAAAAATTTAGTTACGAATGAATGAGAAAAACAAATAATGTTTTTGTTTGTTTGTTTGTTTGCTTGCTTTTCGAAGATACATCGATATTTTCATTGTGAGGAGAATTACGAACGTTTGATAGCACGCTTTTGTATTTTTATTTTCTCCTTCTTTCTATTATTATTATTATTAATAATGTTATTATTATTACTACTATTATTTTCTTTACTTCAATTCCAACGTTCGTAATTCTGCTACCATTAATTTTCTTGATAAATTTTTGATCGCGAACTCGTCGAGAAAATGATGACTTCTTTAATTAAAGTCATGTTAATCAAATTTTGAATATCGTAGTAACGTGTCCGTAACGAGCACGTAAATGCACGAGTATTACTTTACCGATAAGAAAAGAAAAGAAAAGAAAAAAAAAAAGGAAAATAAAAAAAGGTAGAATTATTTCCTAAATTGTCGAGAGAGAGACAACGACTCGTGTGCCTGATCAAAAATGGCCGATCGATCGAGTTTAATTAATCAGCAAGAAAAAAATAAATAAAAAATAAATAAAATAAAATAAAAAATAAACGTGTTACGAGCGCGATCATTATTCAACGTTGTGGACCATTTAAACGAGGATAAAATTAAAACGAAAAAAAAAGATAATTAAAAATAAAAAATAAGGAGGAGGGATGGGGGTGGGGGGGGGAAATACGAGAGACGATAATAAATCAGAATAATATTATATTGTCCTTGTCGTTAAATATACGATACACTCTCGTAATAAAATGGGAAAAAAAATATATATAAAATACACGGAGGAAAAAGTTTTGTGAATCTTCTTTCCAACCTATATAAAAAAAAAAGTAAAATAAGTTATTACAAACAAAAAATCAAGTTTAGAAAATTAAGTTATTGCGTGGATGGGTGCGAAGTATGTCTCGGAGTCACAGTTTTCAGAAATATTTTGTAAACGACATTGAGAAAAGTAAAAAAGCACAGACACACACATAAAAAAAAAATAAAACACACCAAAACAATATAGATATATTTATATTCCAAAGAAAAAAAAATTACGACAAAATGAGAAGTGTGAATTCTAAACGAAAAAATAAATAAATAAGTAAATAACTAAATAAATAAATAAATAATAAAATAATAAAGAAAAACAAAAAAAAGCGATGCAATCTCGATTTTTTTTAATTCGACGGATGTAAAGTTCGAGAAAGAAATAAAATAAAATAAAACAAAATAAATTAAAACATAGGGAAAAGAGCGAGGCTCGCTCTTACTTTTTCTTTATTTTTAGCGATCCTACGACTAGTAATATTTGAATTTTTGTTTTTTTGTTTTTTTACTTACGATTAGATACCCAACAAAAATATGTACAGATAAATATACAATATTATGTGTGTTTGTTTGTGACGTCATGTGTTATGAATATTATTCGATTAATGTAAGATTATTTCTTTCTTCTTTGTTTCTATTTTTAATTAAATCTCTCCCCCCCCCCTCCTCTCTCTCTCTCTCTCTGACTCTTTTTCTTTTTCTCTCTCTCTCTCTTTTTCTTTTCTCTTAAAATTCTTTGAAAAAAAACCACGAGAAAGGAACTCTAAACAGAATAAGGGATACGAAATCGATGAGAGACAGAATAATAATTAATCTATTAGTTTACTAATTTGTTGTTTGTTTGTTTTTGACAATAGATCATAATTTCGTAAAAAAAAAATTTGTACGGAACGTAAAATTAATTAGATCTGATCTGTGGCAATTTACAAAATTTTAAATAACAAAAAGAAGTTCGCAATGAGATAATGATGATGATGATAATGATGATGATGATACGTGAACACAATTAGTATAACGAGAAAACGTATCAACGAGAGAATAAAAATATATTTATTTATTTTTGTCCGTTATCTTTATTGTCATTGAAGAATCGTAAATGAAACAGGCACACCTGTTTCGTACCTGACTTTTCTATTTAATTATTTTCTAAATCTACCTCCTTGGATAAATTTTTTTGTAGAACTTTTTCATCGGTAAAACTATGAAATACAAGTAAATATATGATTGGTTTAATATTCGTATGGGGTATCCTCTCTCGTTGGTTAACGTGCGTTGTTTGCGTAGACTAATTCGCACCCGTTTCGTTCGTGCATCCTCTCTTTTTACGTTTTGCTAATTGTCGAGAATTATAGAGATTTAAAAGAACAAAACAAATTATAAGAAGAAGAAGAAGAAAGAAAGAAAGAAAGAGAAAGAAAGAAAGAAAGAAAGAAAGAAAGAAAGAAAGAAAGAAAGAAAGAAAGAAAGAAAGAAAGAAAGAAAGAAAGAAAGAAAGATGGTGAAAAAAAGATATTGCGTATGTAATCGAGAAAGTGTAACCCATAGGTAATACAATAATATTATATAATATACATACAATTGTGATCGTGAGAGTATCTGTTACGAATAAACACAATTACAAATAAACTATGTGACTTTTTTTAAAGTTATAAAGGACTCGAGTGTACTTTCGTGTAGGAACTCATCATTCCTCCATTTAAATCCTTTCCTAAACTTTTCTTAATTCAACTACATAATAATATATTAGATGTAGCAGTTAATTCGGTGCCTTGATATTATTATTATTATAAATTCATTGAATCAAAATCGTCATATTTTTTTCGTCAAGGAATTCAATAGTTGCCTGAAAGATGAATCAAAGTCATCGAAAATAATTAAAATTATTTTAAATAATAACAGATATATGATTATTTTTATAAATAAATATACTAAATTTGTTTATAAGGCACCGAATTAATTGCTACATCTAACATATTCAAATTCTTATCGTATATGATGATGTGTTCGATTAAATAGGGGATTCAATTTCTATTGCACAGTTATTCGTGGTGCAACTAACGTAATATATTTATTTATAATACAAATTCATATGTCGGACGAAGGAACGTGTTATTTCTTTCCTTTTTTTTGTTTTTATTTTTATTTTTGTTTTCTTAATGATGAGGAACGAAAGTTTGAGAATTCGGAGGACAACCGGGCATCATACTTGTTGCGTTATCTTCTGTAGAACTGCACAGCATTCCAACTAATGTATAGTCTACAAAAGGTGGGAGATCTATATCAGGGACGTCACTATAACCGTTAAGTCCAGAATGATGTACGGGAGCTGTGTTCATCGTCATTTGAGGTAATCGAGTATCGAGAACCTCGCACGTGTAATGACAACGATCGTTATTGGGATAGAAGAATGGTTCTGGACTATTTTGAGCTTGTACAGAGGGTTCGATCGTTGTAGTATCTGAAAAGAGTCTTTCGGTCACTTCAGGATTCGTTTCGTGCGTTCCATAAGCATTTTGAGATCTTTCCTCAAGAACCATGTGATTCAACCTTGGATGAGATTGTCTAACGATAGGTTCATGATTTTTCGCGTTCGTGTCGTCAAATATTTGGTAACCGTCGAAGGAATAGGGATGTCTGTTTTCAGATATGGGACTGCGATCGGAACGATCAGGATCAGTTAACGCCATATCATTTTTAGGTCTTTGATAAGTCCCGTAATTCGCTCTGTCGATCATGGTATTTTGATGGCAGTCTTTGTTGAAACAATCAACGTCCCTTCTGGACGATAAAATGTTTTCTTTATGTCCATCGAAACCAGGGAAATGAAGTCGATCATCCTGGTGCGGTTGAGTCCAATAAGGCTGATGATCCTGATCGTTCTTAATGCGATCGTTTGTAAAGGGTTTAGGAGTTTGCGTTCGATCGTATCCTGGAAAATTCAATGCATCTTCGAGAGAATGCCCTTGATTTTGATCCTTTTCTGATACGTATTGATGCATCGCTTTCCTTGAGACGAATCCTGTGTCCTTGTCTGTGTCAAAAGCAGGGAATTGAAGTCTTTCATCCTGTTGCATGCTAAGATGACTGCTACTGGAATCTTCGCTCAAGAATTGGTTCCAATAAGTTTGTTCTTGATTGTGCTGTTTCACTTCATATTTGATAGTGCCACTTCCAAGGTCGAGTAAAGTGGGTGGAGACCTTGCTACGTCTTGGGAATTTACTGGAAAGTCTGGTCGCAGTGGTTGATCTAATTGAAAAATTTCTTCAGGTTGAAAGAGGTCACTTGTAAATGATGGAAATTCTGGATAAGATGCTTCTTGAGGTATTTGATTCGGTAGACAATATCCTACGGTATTTTCTTGCATAGATACTGTTTCGGGTAACCAGTATGACTCAGCTGATGGTGTTTGTTGATTGTATATAGTAGTTTGATGATGATGTGGTTGCTGGTACGATGAAACGTTCGTTTGTATGCCACACATGCATTCGAAAGGTGGACATGAACAGGAATATCCTAAAAAAGAAATAATATATAATATATTATTAATAAGTTCTATATGAGACGCTTACAAATATTAAAATAAAATTAAATTCGCGCTTTGATTACATTTGACCAATAACAGCGTTAGTAATTTAAAACGTGTAAATCGTCCAATCAATATGATCTGTTACGACGGTTGCGCCACAATGTGGTCAATTTTGGTAGCTAAAAATTATACAATCATTCAAATTCTTGCTCGTCTCGTTCGCGCTATACGCATAAAATCTTACACGAAAAAAGTTTGAAGTTTATTGTAATTATATTTGTATTTTAAGTAAAAAGTGTAACTATTTAATATTATTAGCGAATATAGATCATTTTAGTGCGTATAAAATTAAATAATTATTAATTATTTTTGAATAAGTTTCATACCTTTATCTGAGATCAATGGTGGTGGTGCTGTAGTTCTTGGAGGTTGTTCAGTAGATTCGGTATTTGATCTTTTTGTTCCTCTCAGTGACATTAACTGCAAGATAGTAAAACAATCGAAGTTATTCTTTAATTCCAGTGATTCACCATCAGATAAAGAGGTTGGAGAACAAGAAGGAAATTGTTGGACTAGTTAATTTCATCTACCCAAGTAAGATTTTACAATGTAATCAATTTTTCTTTATCTTGTAAAATAAGCTCATAGAATATTTTGATATATGAATGAATAGATAACTGTGTAATATTTTACTTGTCAGCATTATTTTAATATAATAATGCATATATAATATATTTATTGTTTAATTTTAAAAGGAGTTGTCTATTACCATAGAAGCATATTAAAGTTGTTTGTACGTTAGTCAGTAGATGGCGCTAACATTTTTTTGAACTAGCACAAAAAAGTTGGCATAGAACTTCAACAGCAAAAAAAAATGAATAAGTATTCTTAATTGCTCACTAATTGCACGTTTAAAATGCATAATTGCTTACTTTATATATTAATTAATTATTTAATTAATTAATAATAATTGAAAATACAATAAAATATATCCCCTGTAGGTATATCAATTTTACTTTCATTTTTTTCAAAATGCACGCGCCTTGAATTTATGGTTGCGCATGCGTATAACATATCTCTCATTCAGACGTCACTATTTCATAATGATTCAAATTGTAATAATTATTTTTAACTAATTAACAATAAATAAAAAATATTTTATAGAATAAAGTTGAGAAGCCGGACAAACAAAAAATGAGCAGTTGATTGAAAACAATAGAGAACTTCATTGCTTTGCATAGAAATAAAAAAAAACGTTTTTGTATTTTCAATTATTAATAACTAATGAAATAATTAATTAATATATAAAATGAGTAATTATATATATGGATTTTGATTCAGGAATTAGTGAGCAATTAAAAGCACTTATTCATTGTTTTCTGCTGTTGAGGTTCTATGCTAACATTTTGTGCTGGTCGAACTTATTTATAAGTAAATATATAACAGATAGCATTTATAGTTTATACGTGATGAAATGGATAGAGATTTATATTTTATATTCTAATTTGAAATAATCGGAAATGACAATTTACGTCTTTGCAATCAATCTAGATTTAGTTAATTAATTTTCTATAGGTAACTACTTTAACGACCGGTAACAGAGTTCTACTTAATCTTACATCTATATCCAAATGTCGGTAATGTAGTTAACTGTTTAAAATCTTTTATATCGAAGGTTTTGTTTATATATATGTATGTCGGAAAATTATTTATTAATTGAAACAAACCTTGGAACCTAAAGCAGCTTCTCTCGCGAGTAAAACAGCCAATCCTCTGACTCTTTTACCAGCACCTACGCTTCTTCTAGCTTCGGAAGTAGATTTTGCTTCTGGTCGTGGATGATCGTGTTGTCCTTTAGCTTGGAAGAATATTGCGTGTTCGGTGTGTCGCCAAAAATGAGTAACAGGATAACCACAATGACCACGGCAGGACAAAATTTCTAAACGGCCGGTGCATTGTCTGTTTGGGCAAGGTTTACCCTGCTGCTTTTTTCTAGCCTGAAAACATGATTCTAGATTTAATACTAGAACTATTTATTTTTTATTTGAAAAGTAGACACATATGAAAGTATGGGTGATATTATTTCCGTTGGGATCTTTTTTTCAAATATAAATTAGGCCCATTTGTTTTTTAGCTAAGATGATAATAGTTTCGTAATATTTTAATTCAAACTATTTCGACTATTCTTTTATCTTGCGATCAGCAAATGTTTCGAGTCATTTCTTTAACATTCCAACTACCAAATTCAGTTAACATTATTTGGTTAAATTAAAGCCAGTCTCCATTTTTGTATTTATAGTTTCCATATTTTTAATTCATATTTCTATTTGAAAGAATTAAGATGATAAAGAGTAAAAAGGATTAAAGCAGAAAAAAGTAGAAACAAATCTGACTTTTCTGATTAGAAAAATCTTTTATCCGAATTCTGTACCATCTGATATAATTATTTTTGCATAACATCCCATTTTAAACAGGGAAGCTTTAATTATTATAGAAAATAATATAATGAACATGTGAACTATCAAAACCAATCAAAATGATTGATTAAAATAAATCTAACTACAATTTTTTTCTTGTTTAACAAAAAATATATTTATTATTATACAATATTATACTGAATATTTTTTTTACAGACGTTTAATTATTTTTTATTGGAATTATTTAAATAGTTCAATTTCTCTGAAAACCTTAGAAATGCTTAAATAAAAATGGTAGTGGCGAACTAGGCTCATATTTTTTAAGAATTTGGTTTTAATTCGAAATTAATATCAAATTAAAATTTTTTTTCGTTTCTTAATATATATTATTAATAACCAACTAGTGTTATTCTAATTGATTCAGCAAAAATAATATATGCGTCGTTTTTTTGGAAAGTTTTATCAATCCATTTATTTTTATTTTGAGATATTTAAAAGTTTACGATAGAATTGATCAAAAAATATTATCAAATGTATTATAATAAAAATATTTTTTATCGTCCAATAACAATAAATGAAACTATTAAAAAAGAAAAAATTTTGTCAGGCCGCAAATGGTCTTATACCACTTTAAAAAAAAAGAACAGGTCATACTTGTATAAATTATAATAATTTTCTAATGTTAAATTAAACTATTAAAAAAGAAAAAATTTTGTCAGGCCGCAAATGGTCTTATACCACTTTAAAAAAAAAGAACAGGTCATACTTGTATAAATTATAATAATTTTCTAATGTTAAAAATCGCTCTAGAATTTTATTTATGATTTCAATACAAAAGAATAGAATACTATCACCGTTTATTCCAGATTTGTAAAATCTTGAAATTACGAAAAATCGGGAAGACTTATAGCGAAGACTGAAACAAGTTCGTAAAATACTTTACTGATTTATCAGTTCCCGCTTGGAAATATATCGTAGAGATCTCAAAAAGGTTCGTACCTTGTCGCAAATCGCCGGTCGGAGGTGTACCCTTCCGCCACCAGGCAATATGCATTCCTGAGAGCAGACCAAAACTCCGAGGCAAGACTTTTTAAGGATGCTGACGTTGTGATTGTTTGTATTTCTCATAGCCCAACCAGATGCATGCCTTCTTGCTTCTTCACAATCCGGTCCATATACCCTTCGTACGTGGCCATCCGCCCATTCGCACCAAGGATCGTATTCCACGACCTAAAGCGGCATCCGCGTCATTGATTTATGCTCTTACGTGCCCTCGCAGAGAACTTTGTTCAAAGTTAATGTTCGAAAGTAGTAATAAAGAAGAAGAAGACCGAATTATAGGCCAATCGTAAGATATTTCAAATAAGTTTAGAAACAATACTTATTAATATTCAATCTGATTAAATCATTTAATCGTTTTGATCTAATTGTAAGTTCTGGGAGAAGATCATTGATAATTATACGAGACTTTATTTTATTTTTGTAATTTTTTGTGTCACATGGATCGCATATGTAACTGAATTTTCTATATTTAGGATAATTTGAAATATTTTCTTTTCGTATATGTATGAGCTTATATGATGTGTTAACCCATTTACTGAAAACTACGAGAAACCTTGCAGTAAAGGTTACGTCAAGAGTTTTGGATTTTATTTTATTCACTGACGTTCCAACTGCGAGATATCTTCTATGTTATTTTTTAAATCATTATAAATACCATTCAAAGAGATTATATCTGCAAGGAATTAACGTTATATTTAAATAAATTTAAAAATAAATTCTTGGCACCCGAGGCAAGGTGTTCTTAACTTTTTCGTCAGTGAAAGGATTGAGATATCACAATAATAAAAACGTCATTAACAGTAGAACTACTAAAAATGGTCAAAATGACTGGTTAAACTAACAAAGTAAAGTGATTCTTTATTATTACCATTTTCAAAACAAAAATTGTCAAGAAATATGAATAGTAGTTTGATTTATTTGCATAACATATTTTTATCAATAACCAGTTATGTAAACCGACCTAACAGAATTTAATTGGATCACGTTATACATCAACGGACCAAGTGTTAGTTGGTTAATTTTTATTATCGATTATTTTGCGTTTAATCGGTAATTCTAATGTTAAGACTAATAATTATATAATTACCCTTGGAACATTAGAATCATTGATATCCCATTCCTGATGGGGATGTTGTTGCTGCTGATTGCCGGCGACAGTCGCTGACATCGTCGGCGACCCAACGCGACTCCTGAAAAATATCGTTAAATATTTTATTATTATCGTAAATATATCCTAGATTTATTCTATTGATGATAATTCTCTCTCTCTCTCTCTCTTTATTTTTTTTCTTTTTCACAAATTTTACAGACGGCGTCGATTTATTCGTATTCAAGGTTTCCTTAGGTTCGCAGTAAAATCACATCACCCTTTGAAAATCTATTAGTAAATAAAAGGGTAGGCGTCAAGGTAAAATCGACAATGGGTACGAGCTACGCCTACCGGTCGAACATTATGCGAGTATATATGTACACGTATACACACGCGTTGTTATTCAAAATTTAATTGACTCTAAGGTGAACGACAGTAAACGTCAGGTTTACACGTAAATGGAAGCTTGCCCTTGCCATGTCTTACGGTTTGTGGCAAAGAATCACAATTTCTTCGTTTTTCTTTGGATCTATTACCAACGATATATAATCGTAGATCATTTTATAAAAAGCAATAACCCAGAGAGGGGCCTTTGGTATTTCGATAACAACAAGAAAAATCATTCTCATTGAAAGTACAAATGGACGATTACAACCACAGTATTTTCATTCACAATAGCGATCCTAATTTTATAGTTCGTTTTCAACGCTTTAGAAATATTACATTATCGTATGTTATTTAATAGAATGATATTTCATTGATCATCATGCATTTTCAAATCAATTTCTATTATTTTTTTCGAACAAGTATTCAAAATTTGACCTCGATTCTTTCTGAAATGAGTCTGTTTTTCGTATCACATATGAGTAGAAATCTGATGTATGTAGGTAGCGAAAGATGTTACATACGGAAATAAGAAGAACTAAATTGTGGTACGCAACTATTAAGATGCGTTGACACCTGCAATCCCTATCTTCTCAAAGATCAGGACCATAACGATGGAACGTCGTTGATCAGCGTGACATTTGTGGAGAAATAATAATAATAATAATAATAAAAAGAAGAAAAAGAAGAAGAGGAGGATGAAAAGAAAGATGGAGAATACGATGAGGAAAGAAATGGAAAAAGAGAAAGATATGGAGGAGGGTGGTAGGGTGAAAAAAAAAATTGGCGAGACAAATCGTCGTGGTCGTGTGACCTTGAAGACCCTGAAATCGGAATCTCGTCGAATCGAAACTGAGAACCAATTTAGTGTTGCGCAATAGTCCGCGGCATTCGCCAGGAGAGCACGGCAGCCTCGAGATAAAATCCCGATTTATGGTACGTTCCTGGCAGTACCTTGTCCGCCATAGTTATGGGAGCCCGTGGGTGGCCTGACAACGGGCACGCTCGCAGCCTCTCTTTCCGGAATCCTTCTTTCCTTCGTTCGAACTCCTTGCTGATATGTCTTTGCCAAACGAGCAGCAAAATACGTCGATAATCCAAAACTGATTTGTTATCAAAAATATTAACATCTTGCGAAATTTCTTTCTTATGCGGTGTCTGATTTTTCGCGTTTACAAAGAAAAGGAAAAAATTTTTTCATTAGAAATTTAATTATTACTTAATAGATTGAACCACACATTGTCGATGCATTATTAATTAAATAAATTTCTTTGCAAAGTTTTGGTAGTTTGAATTAATTTGAAAATATGACAGAAACAAATTAATAATTACAATTGATATTAGCGTCACAAACGAGTGTATTGAAAAAACTTTTCCTTTGATTTATACGGGTTACTTTTTTCATGCAACTTCTTTTATTACGAGCAATATTTTTTATCCAAAACTCATCATTCTTCCGTGTAATTTATCTCTCATTACATGGTATTTTTTATATTTATAATTTTTTAAATGTGGTAAATATTTTTCTCGTTCATGCGAACTTTTTATACGAAGTTTCAATTTAGATCAGAAAATCAATTATTTTATATATTAAAGATTGGGCGAGAAACGTCACTAGATTCAAATATATTAGATATTAAAAATTGTTTTTGAGAATAGCATTGAAATTAACAATCGTAGTAATTGGTAATAATAAATGCACAATTTTATATCAACAATATAAAAATAGGACTCTTACTCTTATTAAAATAATTTTACTGTCTTTATTTTTAACTTTCTTGGTTCCTTTTTTTTTCAAATCTTTATCTATATTTTTCTCTTTTTCTTATATTACACTTCTTGTCCTATAAATCTCTTTAATTTCTAAATTTATTTATGCTGCATATCTGCTCTATGCTTGATAAATAGTCAGATACATAACTGTTTGTGATGTTAAATAATTGATCAAGTACAACTGATTGGTTGAATACATCACTGATAAATAATTGATAAAATGGCGCCGATATTTAAATTTCTCAATCCCAGATATAACTTCGTCTAGTATATATCCGTACCTCGAAGGTATAAAACACTATGTCTCATTTCCCCAATTTTAATGGAGAGCAGTTTGAACATTTTATTTCCTTAAATGACATTGTATTTACTATTATTTATTCACAACAAATGTAATCCATGTCGTCTATATGGTATTGTATTCCTCTGAATAAAAATAAACTTGGTGTTCTTTTAAAAGCATGTAACTCCCATTATAATTGATCTAGAACTTACATACTACTAGTTACAGGAAACAAAAAATAAATACGAATGTATAATAATGCTATATTGGTAAAAAATATGCATAATGTTCTATACCTCCCAGGTAAAGATATATGTATATATTGAAATTCTCATATGGTTAAAGTGTTATTCGTAGCGAGGTAACGTGTCAACGACACGAGAGCAATACCCATAGAAGAGATTGTAGTGAAACGCCCACGTGCTCAACCTGCTGGCTAAGATTACAGACAGGAAGAAAAGCCGACTATTTCTTAATTCAGGATCAAAATAAGATGTGGTGGACGATAAGCCAGGATCTTCATGTACGATGCTAAATTTCCAAGTTAGATAAATATTATTATTTTCCAAATAAGAGAGAGAGAGAGAACATACTATTTTTTTATTTAATTTAAAAAAAAATATATTTAATATATTTATTATATTTTAATATATATATAATAAATTGACTGATATAAGCTCAAAATAATTTTTCTATCAAGTAATAATTTTTCTCGTATTTTTTTCTTTTTATATTAAAAGTAAAGTACACAAAAAATTATACAATTTTACAGAATATTAATAGATAAATGATTTAAGAATCGCATAACTCTGACAATATTAAATGGATCTGATAATACTTGAATGCATTTAAAAGCTAACGTATCATAGTGTATTTTAAAAGAAAACTTCTAATATTTGTATAATTAAACTTTGTCCTCAATTTTATTAATTTTTAGTAAGAATGGTATTTAGAAATAGAATTTGTTTTTTGCTATAAGTTTTAGTCATAGATATTGGAATATTTGATTAAAATATAATATACTTGGATTTCTTTTCGTTTTCTTCATTTGGTCATTCCCCTTGCGATTTAAATATATTTGAAAAGAAGAAGAACCGTTTGGTACGGTTGTTCCGAAGCTTTTCACGTTCTCTACACCTACGGAGCAAGCTTGTAGGTATCTAACTATGAATTACGTGTTACGTTTACTTTCCGTGGGTTTTATCGAGTCGCACACTTATTCGGATGTTTACGATCTTTGGACACCTACTCGAGAAGTGGTTTTTCTTTTCTCGTAAAAACGATCAGACCATTTCGCGTGCACGTTTTCGACTCATAAAGTTTTGCTCAATCGTATTTTCAATGAGATATTTAAATATATTAAATATTATACCATTCCATAATTCATTTTTAATCGTGATACTTTTTTTCAATTGCATATCAGCATACTTTAAACTTAAAACTGAAAGAACTATAAACTATCATTTTAGCTAATAAGTTTCTGCTATTTTTTCTAAGTAACTAAAACGACAAGAACCTTATGAACTTATTGGTCTAAGAATATATAAATTTAATAAGGAAGATTTAAGAGGTACACTTTCTTAATTATATTATATTTAAAATAATTTACATGTACAATAAGTGTCCCCTAAAATCGTACACCATTACACTTACTAGATATTTGCTTGAAAATTATTAATACATATAGTTGGGATAAAGAAAATTTAGAAATAAATACATTAGAATGCTTTAGTTACATATTTTAATGAGCTTAATTTGAAATGTTTATTTGTAACAAGTGAATTAAACAAATACCACAATAATCTATAGGAAACGCTAGTACCTTAAAATCATACATGTTAGTATAACTGTAAAAATGAAGGGAATATCTAATTTATTCGTGTCTAACGATTTTTCATCTCTTGTTTTTTAGTATCAGAATACGTTTAATATCACTAAAGTAAGAATAATACAAAATACATTTGTTTAATAATTACATATCTATTGATATCTTTGGAATACTAAACACAATTTCAATTAGATATTTTATTAGATGAAAAATTTTCAACTCAAAATCATCACTAGCCAGGAACGTTTTAAATGTATTTTAATTTAAAAAATCCTAAATATTAATAAAGCATATTAAAATGTTAAATATACCTTAATTGATTGATAATAAATCGAAGGGAATGTATATTATAGTCTAGAAGCACAGAGTATGAGTTCAGCATGACATCCACCGTTACACTGAAACTTTTTCACTCATCAGGGTCGGTTAAATTTCTTGTATTGATTGTTGTTTGTATGATTCAGAAGAATAAATTCTACTTATTACGGATATTATTTTTGTTATGCATATGTACCATATAAGGAAAGTTATATAAACATGAATCAACATAAAAATTTTAACTGGCTTTCATAGAGAACAAACAATCAGTCTAACGTTGGATTTCGAAGAGGACGGGTGCGTCTTACTTTTACTCTGTGTTTTTAAATTATAATATACATTTTCTTCGATTAATTATGAGTCATTTAAGGTATATCGAACGTTCTAATATACTTCTAATAATATTTTGGATTGTTTAAATTAAAATACATTTCTTTTAGCACTTCTGGCCAGTGATGATTTTCAGCTGAAAATTTGCATCTAATAAAATATCAGATAGAAATTGTTTAATATTCGAATTATATTAATAGATATGTAATTTTTGAAACAAATGTATTTTGTATTATTTTTTGTTTAATAGGTATTAAACTAATTTTGATACTAAAAATTTAAATAACAATAAAAACAAAGAATGACCAAACGATGGATACAAAAAAACTGAGTATTCCTTCCATTTTTACAGTTACACCAATATGAACAATTCCAAAGTACAGGCTTTTTCCGTATATTATTTTCATATTAAATTAATTCAGAAGTAAGACTTTCAAATTAAACTCAATAAATATGTAATTAAGATATACTAATGTATTTACTTCTAAATCATTTTCATTCTAAAATATTAAAACAATATCAATAGTTTTCAAGTAAAAATCTTTCTTTTTAAGTTAAACTCATAGTATATATACGTCAATACTATTAATTACTATGATAATATCACTAGTTTATTCCTTATCGGGCAAATTTTTGTTCTAATTTCTTCGGTAACGAAGAAATCAAGAAGTATGATTATTTTATACTCATTCTTGTTTACTGTTCTATTATTCTAAAACAAGAGTAAGAGGAGAAAGAGAAAGAAAGAGTGAGAAATAAAGAGAGAGAGAGAGAGAGAGAGAGGGTCAGGCGCGCGGGCGTTTACTATATGTTACGTCGACACCTTTGAGAAGAACGATGCGAGTAAGAGAGAAAGCCGACTTGAGTAAGGAAAGAGGGAAGGAGAAAGAGAGAAGAGTCGGCTTAGGTGAATGATTGCCCGGATCGGCGATAAAGTCATCGCCTTTAGCACCGAGTAAGATGATACATCGGCGGACGATGCTGCGTCGAGATTGTCCCAAGTCGAAGACGTAGGCATACTCAAAGAGAGACTGAAAGAGAGAAAAAAACATAAAAATAAAAATTAAAAAAAACAAAGAAAGTGACAGAGAGAGAGAGAGAGAGAGAGAGAGAGAGAGAGAGACGAAGAATAAAAGTCAGAAAGTGAGAGGAAAAAAATAGATAATGTTAGAGTTAGAGTTAGAGACAGAGAGAGAAAATTAGAGGCAGAGAGAGAGAGAGAGAGAGAGAGAGAAAATGAAAAACAGAAAGAGAGAAAGTAAAAGAGAATAAATGATTACAAGAGTAAAAAAGAGAAGCACGGAGAAAGAGAGAGGAAGAGGAAATACAAACTAGAAAGAGAAAGAGAGAAGAAATAAAAAACAAAAAGAGAGAAACTGAAAGATAGTAAAAGAGTACAAAAGTAAAGCAAAGAAGAGAGAGAGAGAGAGAGAGAGAGAGAGAGCAAAAGAAAAAGAGTGAGATTGTAAGAGAAAAACAAGAAAAATTAAATAGTTAGAGAGAGAGAAACAGAAAAATGAGGTAGATAGAGAGTGACAGCAAAAACGAGGTAGATAAAGAAAGAAAAGGAGGATAAAGAAACCGACAGAAAGAGAGAGAAACAGTGAAAACACCCCGGTAGAATATTTTTAAAGTTATCCTGAATTCGAAGAGAGAAAGAGAGAGAACGAAAGAGAACGAGAAAAAAAGAGAGAGAGAATGGAGGAAGAACTGTTGGTTCCTGTTGGTATGGGTGCATTCAGATATTAAGGGAGATACGAGACGCGGTGAAGCGATTAAATATCACGAAAGGTACCGATGAAAAGGAAAGAAATTTCTCTTTCTATCTCTATCTTTCTTTTGCTTTATCTCTTTCCCTTTCTTTACCCTTTTTTTTGTTAACCCTTTCTCTACCTTCTTCCTATCCATCTTTTTTTCTTCTCTCTCACTATCTCTCTCTCTCTCTTTCTCTCACTCTCCCTCTCTCTCTCTCTCTTTCTCTCTGTTTATGTTTCTTTCTCTCTTTGTTTTTTTTAATTCCTTTTCTCGCAACGTCTTTTTAAATTCTATGTAGCAGAATTTTGTAGTCAGAATAACATACATTCAACTCATTCGGATCTTTCCTTAAGATTATCTCACGTGTGGTAAATTAATTCACATCGAATTAATCACACGATTACAAATGAATTAATTTTTCATTTTCATTTTAATTCTCTTCTCTATTTCTCGTGTGCATTAGGATTATGTAGATTTATATATTAATTTGCAATTGAGAATTAATTGGAATAAAAAAAAGTGTTGTCAATCATATTGATTAAGATAAATAATAATCTTATCATTCTGACTATCGCGAATGAAATAAAATAATATTTAGATGAATAATTATTTGGTTTTACGTCATAATTGTTATATAATGATTCATTCGAAGGATAGAAATTAGTACCCGGTACATTGTCAGATCCAATTCGGATGTCCTATTAAATCGTTATAAAAGGGCTCGAACGACGTGAACGAGGTGAATCGCTGGCTCAAAGAGTTCCTCTTTTCGAGAGGACACCAAAAGGGAGAAAGAGAAAGAAATACTCTCGAGATTCGAGATAAAAGAGGATCGTCTTACTCACGAACATTCATTTAATCTGTCTTCAGGGGTGTTGGGTCGTGATCAATGGTGGGACTTTAAGTATATTCGTAATCGGGATTTTACGAATTCAAAAGAAAAATCTTCCATCATTTAATTTTATCAATTATTTTTAAACAAAAACAATAACCTTAACGCAATTATTTAACGTAATCGTTAAAATTATTACGTCAATTCGAATCGAAATAAATTTTATAAAGTTCCATTCATAAAAAACATAATTTGGTTCAGGTAATATTTCAGAACGTTTGTTAAATTGGATTCACTACAGATAACATAAAAGAATACTACATAAAGCTTGATTTTTATGAAAGTATATTTAATTATTATAAAAGTTATCGAATGCGCGTACGCGTACGCAATCTCAAAATTAATAAAGTTCAACGAAGGATATGTCTGTGCGCATGCACATAGGAAGGTTGCTATAGAAAACCGACCGACCAATCAGGTATCGTGATAACGCCCACACGCCAATGGGAAACCCGCAGTACGCCCACTGATTAGATACCATGAAAATTTTCTCTTCTCTCTTGAAAAGAGATCGATGCTGACAATGGTTGACGTCTGCTTTTAAGTCATCGATTTCGACCATAAATTCAACTCGCATAAATGTCATTATCGAATTATCGAATGTAAGAAATCAAATAAATTATCCAAAATATAGAGCGCTAATTTGTCAGAAAAATTTGAACCTACAGTAATTTATACAGACATGACATTTTTAAGGAATGTCGCGTTACTCGAAAAGTTCGTACCTGATTTATAAATAAATCGAAATATAAAAGCTTTTAAATATTCTTTAAAAATCGTCACAAATTTTTATGGAGCAATCTAATTACTTGATTACACTTTATCATACTTACAACACCACCATAGTCGATGTTGTTTCGTAAATGATGTCGTAATGATCAGACAGAAAAATCTAATCAGATTATTTACTCTTCTTCGTTGATATCGCTTGAAAGTTGTTCATTCGATAGTCAAATAAAACACTTCACAGACTGATAAACCAGAAGTATCATCGGAAAGATAAACCACGATTTTCTTATGATACCTAATTTTTTATAGCTACACCCGCGTATATTATAACAGATATATCACAGTATCTACACAATCCGAGAAATCATAAATCCTTTTTTTTAAACAAAAAAATCCTACGTGTTTATACGTATTTTCTACTCTCCTCGTTAACTTTATTCAGCAATCATAAATTAAATATATATTTATATATATCTATACATATATATTTATTTATATATATATATATATATATATATGTATATGTATATGTATGTGTATATGTTTACACATATGTGTGTCGATGCGTACGACACGAAGTCACGTCGTGAACTGAATGTGCTTTTACATAGTTGAAGCAGGCTAGGCTGGAGACAGCAGCACGTTGTATATCCCAAGTTTCTCGAGAATCCACCTCAGTTGCCCTTCTCTGACGAGTATACTCGTAGCTCCGCCCATGGGTGGAGTTTCTCTTAACCAATAAACGTCTGCTTACGTTTTCGAGTGTATCTAATCATTGGTAGTAACCCCTCTCGACCTCTGCATCAATCGATCGTTTCGTACTCCTCCTACATCCCCATTTTCCTCACCTAAAAGAGGTCGCAACGTCGAGCTATCAAATTGTCTATAATATCAGTAAATTTCCTGTGTTCAGAATCTTCTTTCTTATTAAATCAAAACCTAATTTTTAGATCGATTAAAAGTCACTATTATTGATTGTATTATTCAAATTTTTTGGATACTGTAATTGTTAATTTGAGAATACGTTCAAAAATTTAATAATTATAATTAATATAAGTTTGTGTGTGATAATTTTGTTGGATAATACGAATAAACTGGATTAAATTGATTTAAGAAACAAATACGTTTTAAAAATTTAATGTTCAGTATGTTAGGTAGTAAGTAAATAAATATATGCATTTAACATACATAGGTATATTACATCACATATTTACGGGTTCGAAATAGGGTCGGGATGTCCCTTGTAAGTACCACCTACCTCCTACCTTTTCTTCATCCCTTCTGCCTCCCCCAACCCCAGGTACCCGCATTCAAGACAACGGCCCGTTACGCTTCGATCGAACCTGAACCCACGACGCAAACATATCCGTCGAGGTGAACACGTCCTCAAAATTGTCGGGTTCCTACGATTCCTGTTTAAAAAGAGAAATATATAGGAGGGTTCTATGATAGAAACTAACTCATCATTTCACGTTTTTAGGGAATACGATTTTTATCTACGATAAGCAACTTGTAAAGTTCACTTTTTTATTTTGTTTTTATTAGAATAGTACAACTCTTTTTTTAATTTTAAAAATAATTTTTGGATCAAAGATTATCATTTTTTTTTCTATTTTGTATTGTATAAATGTGTATATAATTGATAGGAAAAATATTAGAAATGATAATGAATTTTGATATATACCGAATTATTGAAAGTTTTCAGTATTTGTGTTTTTTGTTAACGTAACAACGATGTCAACGTAATAACGTCTTAACGACGTGTTCCCTTAGTTCGTGTACACGTGCTTTTTGATATGATGGCACGTGTGCTCTTGATAACCCTAGCGTTACTTCCTACCACGTGCCCACAGGTGTGTCAAGACTATTATCAAATAGAATAAAATAGAGGAATTTTCTTTAGGAAAGGAACTATTTAGTCTATTTTAAACTCGTTAACGAATTTACAGAACTCTCATGCATATCTTAAGAATTAAAATTAATTCAAACGTTTTCCTATGTAGTTTCTACTTTTTATTCGGATACAGTAGAAGCAAAATAACAATTTTCCTTAACACACTATATTTAAAACTTTCGAATTTAGTTTAAATTTAATAAACAGTTTTAGGATTTTTATCCTAATAAGTAAATTTATACCAATTTCAAAATCCTCATTCGTATTCGTAAAAATCATATTATCAATTAAAATATTTTCTATATCTATCTGAGCAAAATAAAAAAAAAAAAATAAAAAACTTTCTCCAATCGACTAATTTAAAAACTTTCAAACAAGTATCTAACGTTACGTCAGAAAATTAAGATTCAAGAGAAGAAACAGAGAGTTTAACACCAAACGGAAGTCCTCATCCCTTGGGTTCTTTCTTGGAGCTTTTAAACGTTCTAATAGGACATTGAGAGAGATAGAGAGAGACATACACACAGAGAAAAAGAGAGAGAGATGAGAAACGAGAGACTAGAGACTCGACAGTGGGGGTGGTGAGAGAGAGCACAGCAGAACAGTTTAGAGTAGAACAGAGAAAGAGAATGAGAGAGATAGGTAGATAGATAGAGTTGGAGGCTGTTTAAACACAGAGGGTGTGCAATCAGGAGTGTTTGCCGCCCCACGAGCGAGAAAGCAAGCGAGTGAGCGGATCAAAGGATAAACGCGAATGGGGTGGGTGGCTGATAGTACGCTGATTTGATTGTTGGCTACGGCTATTGTCCCTGAAACTGGCCTATTGTACGACTCCGTGCCGGTACACTCTGGTTACTTGCACACAGGTACGTATATAATATACGTACTGGCGAGTACAGATCCTGTCACTGACACTATCTCTCTACCGTTACCCTCTGACCCATGGGAGCCAACCATTCACCACCACTGATCCTGCTAACCATCCTTCAGTTTCTACGCAATAAACTCGAAATCGGGCATTCGCTCTTTTACCTCCTGCATAGTGACCGAAAGAAAATAGGATAAAAAAAGAGAAAAATAATAATAATAATAAATAAAAACGCGGATATATATCGCGATTCGCTTTTGTCTTCGGCGACAATTATTGCGAAAAATATGGTGCAAAAAACGAGGGTTACTGTTATTTTCACGGTTGTGGTTCTTCGGTGATCGTTGTTTCGTTTAGTCTCGGTATTAATCTTTTTTATCTTTATGTCAAATTTATTCGTATCATCGGTTTATCGAGGAAAAAAATTTCAATTTTGTAAAGTCAATGGGATTTGAGATACTGTCATATCAATTTATTGTTTTATTTATTTGATTTTAGAGTTCAGTTTGATTTTGTTCAGTTGATAACTGATTAGAATAGAACTTAATATTTATTTTTTTAATATTATTGTTTCATCGTAATTATAGAAATATTATTTAGAGCTACGAATTATTTAAAAAATGTTATTTATACGTTTGGTATTCTACTCAAGTTTGACATAGATCACTTTTTTTTCGACGTTGGACTCGGTGTCCATGTACGGACGATTCAAAACGAATAAATTCATCTACTTATCTATTACATCTGTCTTACATTTGCATACAATACTCGTCGCGTCTCTCAAAAAAAGTAACGTGTAGGAGGAAACTCTTACCTCTCGAGGCACACTTAAATATTCCGTCACCTGTCAACCACGTGCGAGTGCTCTCGAGTACTATAAAGGCCTCGAAGTAGTTATGACTATACTGATTTCGTATGCAAACCAGGGATTTGTTCACCTTTTGCGCAATTCCTTGAATGATTTTAACCAAATGCTAATTACGCTAACAAAATGTCGTTGATCCTATTTTATTTTTCAGACTATTTTCATTGAAACTTTTATTATCAATACTTAATTAATTATAATGTTATAAGAGAGAGAAATTAATTAGAAAAATATAACGAAATGTATATTTTTTTAAAATAAAATATTATTTATAATTATTCCTATTGCCAACGACGTAATTTAAATTTCAGTGTAATTTGGGGTACAACAGTTAAAGGGTTCGTCCACTTTTTTATCGTATACTACACACTATATCGTTATATTGATTATTTAATAACTATTCTAATTTTATGCTTAAAAATCATATTAACCAATTAATTATTATTTTTTAATAAATATTTTAAAGAATATATATATTAAACCCCTTGAAAGCAAAACTTTTTCGTTATTGGGTTAATCGTATGAATTAATATTGAATAGAAAATAATTAAAAATAAAAAAAAGAAACAAAAGAATAGCAAAAAAATTACCGTTAATGCACGAAGAACGAAATACCAACTTATGGATTCGTTTCCAAAGGTATTTTTTCAAGCAAGGACAACGACCCTTGGTTGAAATGAAAAGCAGATGATGAGTAAGCGGTGAACATCGGTAACCCGCTCGCATCTCTCGGCTCGTGCCGGCTGCTTCCGGTTTCTCAAAGCAAAGCTGCCTTCTGCTCTCTGAGATCAGATCTGCAGCAAAGTTGGTAATCCACTCAACACGCTCACTGTGTCAGCTTTATATACCAGAGAGGATATCGAAGTTCTCACAAAGGAACGTTACGAATTTTCTCCTACTATCGGTATAATCTTTCATTCAGATACGAAGAAACTTTGAGATATCGTTTTGTTAAGTTAACAAACGCGTAATTCTAAGTCCTTTTATTCGTTAATCATATTTATTTTTCAAAGAAATATTTGATATACGACGTAAAAGTATATTAAAATTTATCGTAAGCGTTATACGGAAATTATATTTTTTGTTGAAAATTTGAAAGAAAATGTTTCGTAATTTATTCTATTTATTAATTTTAAAATACAAAAACTTGCCGCGCCTTATCGTTTATCGCAAAAAATATAATTTTATATTTTACATCATTTAACTGCATATTATAAAAGAATATTCAAATTTAATTTTTTAATGACTTATTTCAAGTAAGGCTAGTTGATAATTGTAAAAAATGATAATATTGGAATATGATTTTCTAACAAATACGATTCTAGTTATATTATATAATCAGGTTTTTATTGCACAACTTACAAAGTTTTTTACAATGTCTTATCATTACTTTACTTTTATTTTTTCTCATATTTTTAATACGATTCTAGTTGTTTTCATTTATTTTTGTATACACCATCACATCTGTTGTTTAAAATTCATCGTAATATTTTTTTTTCCGATCGAATAAACTTATGAAGTAATTTTCCTATTTTTCCTATTCGTGCGGATAAGTTAAATAGATTATATGTTACGTTTGACCGCATTTATCCCCGATAAAACACGCCCTACGAATCAAGGCGTACGTTCACAGGAAAAAAAACCTACCCCTCGGATTCGTCTCTTGGGTGTCGTGACATATGTTTCGGCGCAAAACATAAAGACGAGCTTTTGTATGCGCGAGGACCAATCACTTCTCACTTTGATGGGAAATTCTTTGCTTGATAGAATAAAAGGGGTTAAAGGATATTTTTACTTCATTAGTATCAATAAGCATTTATTATTTCTGAGTATAAAGATCTTTATGATCATTTATATTTTATTATCATTTAATGAACAGTTTTTATTTGTGGAAAAAATTGTAGAAACTTGAAGA